>NC_043758.1:26816878-27066878 GCF_902148845.1 Salarias fasciatus | reverse complement strand
TAGCAGTGGCCTGAGATTTTTCCAGTATCAGGCGGTTGTAAAGACGGCCTGAATTTCCACTGCAGTGTACTAAATGTAGATAAAGGTGCTGCACACATAACAGCCATTGTTACAGACTGTTTATACACCTGGCTTCAAGGTTCAACAGCGCTGAGAGCGAGGCCGAGCACAGACGTGACGCCGGCCGGCCGGCCAGCAGTCTATCTGCCTCTTCACACCACACATACTGGACCAGATCTGCCAAACTCAGCCCACGCAATGAGGACTGGACTCTTATGTTTTGCTCTCATTATGCATGAAGCAGTCTTGCTGCGACATGTGTTACACTTGGATTGGAGAGCGTCAACTGAAGAAACTCATTATGGATCTTACTAGTTATTCTCAGCATTGGGGGCAGCTTTCATCCGTGGGGTATTAAACTAATCAGCAGCAGCGTTTGAATTTTGTTTGCATGTCAGACTGTTCATTGCAAGGGATATTTTCATGATTATTTGTTGTCTTCGCCTGAGTTTTGGTCTGTTAATGACAAACAAACACATTAGAATCAAATATGGTGCAAACGCAGGGAGCTCCAGTGACGCCATCTGGTGTCAACATGCCGCCAAAAGCAACGTGAGGGACTGAAAACTTGACTGGGTTTACAAGACAGCCACACCTCCTTAATTACACGGTGGAAAACAACAAGAAGCAACAGAGTATGTGTATCGCAAAGCGCCAGCAGGTGTTTTTTATTGGTCCAGCAGAAAAATGCAGTCATTCATAGCAGTAGGAGGGAATTTATTTAGTTCATTTTCTCTCCTGAGGGTGTTTTCTTCTGTATCAGGTGTGCGAACTCGACATCATCTTCAACTTCGAGAAGGCCTATTTCATCCTGGACGAGTTCCTGATGGGCGGAGAAGTCTTAGAAACGTCCAAGGTTGCAGTGGCTGTTTCTCTGGAGCAGGCGGACACGCTCCAGGAGGTAAAGCCATTGGGAAATACTTGAAAATAATCATAAATATTCAACAGAAGACTGCTATTTCCTGTGCTACCGACGTACACTGATCAGCTATAATATTATTGTGGCGAATACTCTGTAGTTAGCCTGTATTCTGCCACCTTTTAAGCAGAACCAACATAGCGACAGAAGTTTAAATGATGAATCGGAACATGATCCAGTGAGTGTTAGGCTGTCCTCATTGGATGAATATGACGACTATCCCATCCACTGTCCCTATTTTTAACAAGCAGACTTCCTTTTAATTGACTTTGACTGCTGTCAGTGTTCATAATTTATCACAATTACAGTTAAAAAAAGTTACCAAATGTGGCCACTTGCTTGAAAAAGAATTAATAGGTGGATTTATTGGCAAGTGCTTTGTGAAAAGTCTGAACAATTGAAGGTAAACCAAGGACAAACTAGATACTATAGTGATTCTGACTGATGCCGTTCATTCTGCAGACTATACCTTTAAGTGACCTTCAGGCGATGTGACTCATCTGATATGAACTTTCTCTTTTGTGGTCACAGACAATGGAGGAATACATGAACAAACCTGCCTACTGAGCCCAGACAGGACAAGGTCGTTTCACGTGAAGACCTGAAGCAAAGCGGCCCGTGCGCTGTTTCTGTGTAATTATTGTACGTTTGCATCTGCAAGTGCCTCTTAAGCCTCATATTTATTCATCTCAGAGTTGTATGGGAGGAAATACAACTGATAAAAGCCTTGTTTCAATTCAATTAACTCCACCTGAGGTTTTTTTAAGACGTGCTTGTGTCGAGTGACGGTGAGCAAATGGAGAAACAATACACAGTAAGGAAAAAATAAAGTCAATGCTTTATTAACCTCAGGTATGTCACATATGTCCACATTTAAGAAAGAGTTACCAAAAAACACAAGTGAGCCTAAAGAATCCAACACTGTTTCTGTGTGTGTGTGTGTGTGTGTGTGTGTGTGTGTGTGTGTGTGTGTGTGTGTGTGTGTGTGTGTGTGTGTGTGTGTGTGTGTGTGTCTGTGTGTATGTGTGTATGTGTATGTGTATGTGTATGTGTATTTGTATGTGTGTACGTGTGTGTGAGGCTGGTGAGACACTTATTGGTGTTCTTGAGCAACCAACTTATACTGAAAAAATAGAAACATCAACTGAACGTCTGAACAGGAATACTTCTACTAATAAATAGGAACTTTTGTAAACCTACAGAAAGTTGACCGGGTGTTTTTTTTTTCTTCAAAATACTTTATTTCTCTTCCCTCCATTAAAACAAATATATTTATATATTTATATATATGTATGTATCTACAGACAGGTTTAGTTTCCTTGCACAGCTTTGGCATCACTTTCGTCAGTCTCTGGGTTCAGGTAGTCCAGCAGTTTCATCACGGCGTCGTTCTCCGCGCCTCGTGCTTGCGTGTCGTCGTCTCCGGACAGTCTTTTCTCGCTCTGGCTTTTGTCCGAGTCCATCTGATCGAAATACTCCTCCATTAACTTCTCGAACGAGCCCGCCGTGGCCTCTTCCCGCTTCACGCTGGCTCTGCCGTACGCCGGCTTGGGGCGCTGCTCCAGCATCTGAGCCGCCAGATACGCCGCCAGCTCGTTCTCGCCCGCCGTGTCGTCGTAGTTGCTGGCGGGAAGGCGCCTCTGCACGGGAGCGGGCTCCCTCGGACGCCAGGCGGACTGAGCACGCAGTCGTGACGGGAAGCTCTTGTGCTGCCGGGGCTTGGCGGCGGGAGCCAGGTCCTCGGAGCCCCCCAGGCCCAGGATCCTCAGGACCTCCGCTGTCCTCAGCTCTTCTGGGGTCTTCTGCCGGTAAGGCAGTCGTCTGCCGTAGAGCTCTGGGAATCTTTGCGTCGTTTTTGGGGAAATCTGAGAGAACTTGCTCTTTGCTCGGGATAATTCGTTGCCCTTTCGCAGTTTGTTCTGACTCGTCTTGTCCGTTGTCTTGAGCATGTCCACGAGGTCTTCGGGCGGGATCTGGTATTTCTGTGAGATCTGGATGAGCTGATAGATGACCCTTGGATCTATACTCTGAGCCACTCTCCTCTCTGCCCTCTTCTTCTCCTCTTCCTCCTCCTCTTGTTCCTCCTCCTCGATCTCCCTCTTCTGCTCCTCCTCCTCTGTTTTCTCCAGCACTTTGAGGAGGTAGTAGTCCACCAGATTGGCCATGTCGTCTGGGTCGTTCGACCGTTTCACCAGGTATCTCTCATCGTCTTCCTCATCCTCATCGGCCTCTCCATCGTCATCGATGTAATCGAGCCCTCGGTCGACCTCGTGCCTGTCTTCGTCCTCCTCTTCCTCCTCCTCCTGTTCTCCTAGAGGACCCCAATCTGCGAGGTTGCCTCCTACTTCGTCGTACGCTGCATCCCTAACTCTAAACATGTCTTCATCGTCTAACTCCTCGCCGTCCTCCAGGCTGTCCTCTTCATCTTGCCTCTTGCGTAGGGTTTTGGTCCTGGTCAGCTTGTCCAGCTCGTCGAAGACGGACTGCAGCGTGGCGAGATTCTGAGGAGTGTACTTCTCCTCCACATTCTCATTAGTGCGTTTAAAGGGGCTGTCACGCTCTGGTCCTTCCTCATCCTCCTCTCCCTCATCGCCCTCGCCCTCCTCGTCCTCGAACATCAGGGGCAGCTTCTTGTGGGGCATGATGCCGTTCTGCTTTGTGGCCGCACCATCTGATTTTGGACGAACTGGCTTCGAGGCTTTTTCTGTCTGCTGGAGTGTGCTGAGGACGGCCTGGAGCAGCTCTTCACTCTTATCCTCCCTCCCATCCTCCTCCTCCTCCTCTTCCTCTTCATCATTGCTCTGCACGGGATTGGAAGCCAGTCTCAGTATGGCACGCAGCTTCTCGGCGTCATCCGCGAGGCCGGCGTCAGGCCCCGCGGCGAGAGGAGCGCGCTGCTGCGAGTCCAGGCCGGTTCTTTGATGGAGACTCTCGATGTACTCCAAGGCTTTCAGCATGTCTGCGTTCGGCGCCGGGTAGACGACCCCTCTCTCGGGGTCCGACTCACTTCCGCGCTGTCTGTGCTCTCGGAGCGAGGCCCCTTTGACTCCGGGGCAGCCGAGGAAGAGGAGGACGAAGAGGAGCTGAGCCAAACAGACAAGAAGGGGTTTGCTGAACGTGGAGGTCTCAGGGACTGACGGCATGATGACGCCTGCCGAGGGAAGACAAAGAGCCGCATGTCAATGCTGACCTTTACACATGGAGATAACAGGTTCACAGCGGTCACCCATCTGGCATTTTCCAAATGTCTTCTGTTCTCATTGTCAATGTGACTGCCTGGTCTGGTCTTTAATAGAGACGTTCAATGACCCGTTGTCATCGAGTTCACAATCTGACAGCTTTTTGCTTCTTTAAAGTCCCTGTCTTTTTTTTTTCTTTTGCTTTAAACCAAACTGCAACAAAGAGAAAGCGATTTAAAAAGGTTTCGATCTCTTCACTGTGAAACTCAGCAGAAGGCAGTTTATTTCTCGTCTTAATGTCCCCGCCTGTTGCTTCTGCTGCTGCTGCTGTTGGAGGATCAGAGGAAACAAGCTGCCAGCAGCAGTAATATCGGCGGTATTCAGCTCCAGTATAAATCTCATTAGTCTCAAATTGCTGCTCTTCTGACTCAGGGCCAGTCGTCAAGGTAACCCGGTGAGGCTAATGTTACCACGGAATCTTCATTTGAAAAATAAGTCCTACATTGAAATGTGTATATATATATATATATATATATATATATATATATATATATATATATATATATATATATATATATATATACACACAGTTTTTTTAATGCTTTACTCTCCCGTTGACTGATGCGTAAACTGAGACAATGGTGGGATATTTTTAGACTGTGATGAAATATGCATGCAAAACAGGCTCCGGATTTTCTCCTTTAAGCGCAAAATGCGTGCGTTTCAATATTTTTTTCTCAAAGAGGAGCTAAATAACAAGAATATACAAAACGTGCTCTTTCTATCAGTGTTTTACTTTTTATTGTAACTCTACCCCCTTTTTTTAACTGAATTTTGGATTATGCTCCTTGTGTGAAATTAGGCAAAGAGTGCACTGAAAAGTATTAATCAGAGAATTGCACAAACAATCCAAAAGGAGGACAAAGAGAGACGCGCACAGCAGAAAGCGCAAAACCTCGACGTTGCGGCGGAGCATCAGGTTGAACAACAACAACAACAAAAAAACCCAACAAAAAAACAGCTCCATAAACAGAGGGAAGCATGAGAAACATGAAGAAAAAGGCGCTGCGTGCCTGTGCTGTGCGTGAAAGACGCATATTAGGAGCGGGGAGAGGTGGACGATAAATAACAGCAGCCCTTACCTTGGTGATTAGTTTGTATTTAGGCTCGTGAGTGATGTGGGCATCTCTCCTCCTCGTGAGTGTGGTTTCAGCACCGCGGACAGCTCCCCGCGCTATTAGAGGCGCCACCTGACTCGTGCGTCAGAGCAGAGGGGGAAGCGGAGGGGGGGACACGACACTGGCACGCGCGCACGCTTAATTTAAGGGGGCCGCTCCCGTCCTTTGGATATGAATTGAAAGCAGTTGGGAGCGAGCAGCCGCTAAATGAAATGAATAATGATGGGGAGGAATATTTATGAGCGCTGAACTGACAGACGTTATCTGATCAGGTTGTTTTCAGCACTTCTTCTACACCTTTAGTTAGTTTATAGTTTATAGTTCCTGTGAAGAAATCCTTATGTGTCCTAAGTGATTTCAGGGTAGACAAAATATGAGTGATTTCTATTAAAACACTCATTATTATAATAGGATTTGTTGGAGTTGTAATAAGTATTAAGCCTCCAGGCTGTGGTTGACATTTGTTGTTTGTAACAATCAGCAATTCTTCATGGACTGTAAAGTCAGTAGTGTGGTGTTCTCCCTCAAAGATGCAACTCATGCTTTTCTGCATCAATTATAGAAAACAAGGTTAGTCATAATTCTTGAAATGAAATGTGCCTCTGAGTATGTTTTTTTATACTCATAGTAATTGTAGTCTCAACATTTACTTATTAGGCTGAATACTTATTCATTGTGTTATTTTTGTTAATGAATATATATATGTATAAATGACCAAACGTCCGTATTTTCATTTTAATACCGTGTCATTGCCTTTCAAAAAAGAGAAGTAACCTCATAAAGTCATGAAATAAGCCTGAAAAGCATGTGTATAACAACAGTAGCAGACTTTATGTAAAGACTGTTCAGATATTTGAATTTTAAAGTCTCTAACTCACGAGACTTTAGCTTAAAACTTTGTATTTGTCCTGATGACAGGGTCAGGGCGATGCCTTTCTTCAACATATGCTTTTTATTTCAACTCCTTAAAGAATAAATGAAGAATTAATACAAGTGGAGTGTAAAACTGTGATCAATTTTATTTAAATAAAAATAGTATGAAATTCGTATATGAAATTACAAACCTGTGAGGCACGGACTCACCCACCCACACTTTGGCAACCCCCGGCTGAATCTATGACTTACAGAAGTTATTTACACCCCTGTCTTTTTTATTATTTTATCCTCTCTGCACAGACTTGAATGTATTCTTCCAGTTTTGTAGTATCTTGTAGTATTTAGTAGAAACTGCAGCTTGTTGTCGTTGTTTCTCTGCAACAGCACAAAGGGACGGAGACGGTTAAAGCCCACCGATGACTCACATACTGACTGAGAGACTGAGACGGGTGGGGTGACACTGCAGAGAGGTGTGTGTGTGTGTGTGTGTGTGTGTGTGTGTGTGTGTGTGTGTGTGTGTGTGTGTGTGTGTGTGTGTGTGTGTGTAGTGGGGTTTTCAGTAATGTTGTGGGGACCTTAAGTCCCTGTAACCCCATAACTCACTTTAAGAGGATTTGTCATACGTTTGCTGGCAAAATTAAAATCCTTGAAAGAAAATCTTTAAATCTTTGGATGTTTTTTTTTTTTTGTCAGGGTAAGTTAGAATCAGGTTAAACTATCAGTTTTAGATGAAATTAGAGTAAATCTACAAGAAACTTCGGTGATATGCTGAGGTGAGATGCAAGATTTTTTTCATATCTTTGTGGGAACAAAAATGGGAACAGACAACACTTGTGGGGTACAATATACTCCACAGAGGGGTGTGTTTGTTTGGGCTCTCTTATACCTTAAGCATGGGCCTTAAGTGGTCCAAAAATGTACGTGGTCTTTCCTACTCAATTAAGAGAAAATGTTGCATGTATTTGTGTAATAATTATTTGTTATTAGGAGCAATGTTAAGAATTTATTGAGTTTACGGTGATGCACAGAGCTGTGATGGTTGATTAAAGGGTAATATGCTGCAGAATGTTAATGAGAATGTCCCACAAAGATAGAAAATGTGTGTGTGAGACAGAAAGAAAGTGAATGTGAGTGCACTTTGCCGGCAGCCAGTGTGCTCTCTATTTTTGGCTGCCTGTCAAATCTTGTCTACTTTGGATCAGTGTGTGTGTGTGTGTGTGTGTGTGTGTGTGTGTGTGTGTGTGTGTGTGCGTACGTGCGTGCCTTGCTTAGACTTTCATTCATAAATCCCTTTCTGTGCTGCGTCAGATGCGAGCTCCGCCTTTCCTCCACCGACCGCCTCATCTGATTCATCTGAGCTCTTCTTGTTTTCATCTCCATCACATTTATAGTGGATAAATATTTCTGTTTGTGTGTGTGTGGGAGAAGAAACAGAGCTGTTTTCAACACATCCACATGCAACACTCTTCATTCAATCACTCACAGGTCCTCTCAGTGCAGAAATACACAAAAACAACCAAATCATCATAAGAAGCTCAGAATTTGTGCTCACAATTGTGCATGCATTTCCAATTTGGAGCTTTTAAAGCAGTGTAGAAATAGACAACTCATTCACTGGTGCTTTAAAAGCCTCTTCCCTTAAATGTGCAGTGAGGGAAAAGGCTGATGAGTCATACATCCATTCAGACTCATTAAGGAGCTGTAAAGGCTCAGTACTGCTGCATTCACAACTTCTAGCTACCAATTCACATGAGTCATAAAATATTTTTGCATTGATCTCTTTATGTGCTTGTTTAAAAAAATAAGAAAAAGGGACTGCAGCTCTGATTCAAATGAAGTCAGAGACGCAGACAAGCAAAAAGAAACAAGGACAATGGACAGAAAAGAATGTTATCTCATGTCTCGCTCATCCTTACACACACAGACGCACACACACACACACACACACACACACACACACACACACACGCACAGTCTCGTATTTCTATCCTTGTGGGGACCTTCCATTGACTCCCATTCATGTCTAGCCCCTAACCCTGACCCTAACCCTAACCCTAACCCACACCACAATAAAGCCTAACCCTAAAGAAATGTTTTTGCACTTTTACTTTTTTCAGAAACAACAACATGGTCAAGAAAACACTGTTTCTCCTACTTAGGACCGGAAAAAGGTCCCCACAAGGCACGTCGTTTCACGTTTTGCTATCCTTGTGGGGACATTTGGCCCCGACAAGGATAGAAATACGAGAACGCACACGCACACACACGCACACACAGTGCCAGGTTTGTACTGATAAAGCCTGAGCTGTCTGGCTAATTGCTTGTGGTTGTATCTGTGGCAGGATTACTGGTAAATAGAAACCAATTACAGCTCAGTTCCACCCTGGTTTCCACCGTCCTTCTCCTGGAGAATCTGCAGGGTTCTCTCAGGTCGAGTGACAAGTTTCCTACAGGCAATTAGTAATTGTTCCCCCCTCCGATAGCACCACTGCTGTGTGACTTTCACCACCGTCTCATTGAGACGGTTTGGCTGGTGGAGTTCATCCAGCAGCAGGAACACAATAGCTGTTCAAACTATTACAAATGTTACAGTCACACTCTTTCTGTCACCTTAAATGAAGAAATGTTTTTTTTTTCTTAAAATGTCAAACTCCATTTTTAGTCTTGAAAAAAAATAAAAATCATCACCTTACAGAACACCCAACAGTGCTAACTCATGGCCTGGCATGCTAGCTGCACTGTTTTCAGCATTTCTATCTGTTTCTGTGTGACCAGTTTTCAAAACGCTGACATGTAAATGTGAAAATTTCCAGAAATAAAAATGCTGAAATGATCATTATTATCCATCCATCTTCGATCACTTATCCAGGACCAGGTCGTGGGGGCAGCAGTTTAAGCAGAGATGCCCAAACTTCCCTGTCCCCAAACACTTCCTCTAGCTATTCTGGGAGGATCCCAAGGTGTTCCCAGGCCAGGCAAGAGGCATAATCTCTCCAGTGTGTCCTAGGTCTTCCCCGGGGTCTCCTCCCGGTGAAACATGCCTGGAACACCAACCCAGGGAGGCATCCTAAAGAAGTGCCCGAGCCACCTCAAGTGGTGTTAGAAGCTTCTCTGAGTTACTTTTTAGAATGCAGATGGCTCCTCTCAATGTGGAGGAGTAGCGGCTCTACTCTGAGCTCCTCCCCAGTGACTGAGCTCCTGACCCTATCTTTAGTGGAGCACCTAACGACCCTCCAGAGGAAGCTAATTTCAGCTGCACCTATCCGAGATCTTGTCCTTGTCCTTTTGGTCATGACCCAAAGTTCATGACCATAGGTGAGGGTGGGGACTTAGATTGACCAGTAAATGGAGAGCTTCGCCTTTCTGCTTAGCTCCATCTTCACCACAATGGCCCGATACAATGACTGCATAACTGTAGATGCTGCACTGATCCACCTGTCAATCTCACACTCCATCCTTCCACAACTTGTGAACAAGACCCCAAGATACTTAAACTCCTCCACTTGGGTCAGGGTCTCTTCATTGACCTGGAGAGGGCAGACCAACTTCTTCCGGTCGAGGACCATGGCCTCGGATTTGGAGGTGCTGATCCTCATCCTCGTCGCTTCACACTCGACTGTGAACCGCTCCAGTGCATGCTGTAGGTCCGGGTTCGATGGAGCCCACAGGACAACATCATCTGCAAAAAGCAGAGATGAAATCCTGTGGTCCCTGAACCAGACCCCCTCTGTCCCCTGGCTGCACCTAGAAATTCTGTCCATAAAGATTATGAACAATGACTGGTGACAAAGGGCAACCCTGCTAGAGACCAACATGCACCGGGAACAGGTTTCATTTACTGCCGGCAATGCAGACCAGACTCCTACTCCGGTCATACAGAGACTGGACAGCCCTTACCAAGGGGCACCAGACTCCGAATTCCTGAAGCATCCCCCACAAGTCACCACAAGGGACGCAGGGGAACGCCTTTTTCAAGTCCGCAAATCACATGTGAACTGGCCAGGTGAACTCACAGGAACCCTTGCGCACCCTATGGAGGGTATAGAGCTGGTCCAGTGTTCCGCAACCAGGATGAAACCTGCATTGTTCCTCCTGGATCCGAGGTTCGACTATTGGTCAAATCCTTCTCTCCTGTACCCTGGAATAGACTTTCCCATTGAGGCTGAGGAACGTGATCCCCCTATAGTTGGAACACATCCTTCGGTCCTCCTTTTCAAAAAAGGGGAACCACCACCTCAGTCTCCCAGTCCAGAGGCATCATCCCCGACCGCCACGCGATATTACAGAGATGTGTCAACCAAGACAGTCCCTGCACATCCAGAGACTTAAGGTACTCAGGGCAAATCTAGGGTGTCCTGGTGCCAAGTGCACTTATGGATACCCCTGCGCTCGAACAAGGTGTTCGTTATGGACAAACTGTGGCTAGTGCAGAAGTCCAATAACAAAACACAACTCAGATTCAGATCAGGCCATGCTTGCCAAACACCACACTCCAGGTCTCACTGTCGCTGCCCACGTAGGCGTTGAAGTCTGCCAGTAGAACAATGGAGTCGCCAGTCGGAGCACTGTCCAGCACCCCTCCCAGGGACTCCAAGAAGGCCGGGTACCCTGCACTGCTGTTCAGCCCATAAGCCGAAACAACAGTGAGTCACCTGACCCAGACCCAAAGGTGCAGAGATGTGACCTTCTCGTTCACTGGGGTGAACTCCAACACATGGCGGCTGAGCTGTGGGGCTATAAGCAAACCCACACCAGCCTGCCGCCTCTCACCATGGGCAACGCCAGAGAAGTGGAGAGTCCAGCCCTTCTCAAGAGATTGGGTTCCAGAGCCCTGGCTATGTGTGGAGGTGAGCAAGACTATATCATGCCAGTACCTCTCAACTTCCCTCACAATCTCAGGCTCCTTCCCCCCCAACGAGGTAACATTCCATGTCCGTAGAGCTAGTCTCTGTGATTGGGTCACCGGGTACCGTGCCTTCGGATGCCAGCCAATCCACATTGCACCCGGCCCCTACGGTTCCCTCCACCAGAGGGTGGGCCCACGTCATCCCTTCGGGCTGAGCAATCCAAGCCCAAGCCTGGCTCCAGGGTGAGACTAGGGCTGCGCCATACTGGGTGACGTCACTGTCCTTGATTTAATCTGTCTCATAGGGGTTATTGACCTGCTCTTAGTCTGGCCCGTCACCTAGGACCTGTTTGCCATGGGAGACCCTACCTGGGGCATAAAGCCCCTAGCGACATAGCTCCTGGGATCATGTGGGCACTCAAACTCTCCCACCACTTTAAGGTGGCAGGTCAGGGAGGAGTCATCATCATTTCCAATCACTTACATTTGAAACATTATCATGTAAACAGCCTTAGTCCAGAGAGAAACAGTCTGGCATATTTAAAAAGATTCTTAATCAAGCTAGTTAAGCTAAAAGCAATCATTTTTAATTGGATTTTTTGGAGACTTTTGGAGAAAATATGATAAATAAACATTTTATTGTAAATAAACATCTGTAAGAAACAAAAACAGTATTGAAAATACACAAAAACAAAATCAACTCACACAGGGTAAGTAAAAACATATTTAACTAAATCTAAACATTTTCAACTAATAGAACAGGAGGCATTTGTTTATTTGCAAGATATGATACAATCTGGTTTTGGAGCACTGAGGTTGTACTGATACTGAACTGAAATATATGGTTGAAGTGTCTTTGGTTTTATTTTAAATCATATGACAGTCCTGATTTAAACTGTTTGCCAATGTAAGTCATTACAAGCACAGTCACAGTCATGGAAATGATGCTGTCATTACACTTGGGGTACATAAAGTGTATCATATTAGGTAAGAGGGAATAGATTTGTTTGGCTTAGTTTTGGGGAGTCAGTGACCAGAGTGTCTCAAGAAGGCTGGTATCTCAATAAAATTGTTTTATTGGTTTATTATAGAAAAAAGAAAATGTGTGATCAATACCTGACAGTAAAATGTCTCTAATGTGACCCAAACTGCTCGAAATAAGGCTGTAACGTGTCCATGTCCCTTCATATCGCTCAAGCGTGAGACTCAGCAGCAAACATGTTTTTGTGACGCTGAAGGTGGAGTTTTTGATAAATGAAGGTATTGGGAGGCTAATCGATGCACACACCCTTACCCCTGCTGGTGTTTGTCCCCGTGGCGACTGACCGGCTGCTCCCTGTTCATCACCACTGGGCCTTGGCAGCCCATAATTCTGCTCCTTAACTCAAGCTGTCGGGGAGCTTGGCGGAGCTGATGTGGTCAGAGGGAGGGAGCAGGGAGGGGGTGGGGGTGGTTGTGAATGGAGCTTTGACGTCAGCCTCTGCTTTCCGCTCGATTATAGGAGCGTGTGTTTGCGTCTGGGAATGGGTGTGATGCATCAATTTCTCGCTCTTTGGTGAAACGCGAGCCGCAGCGCCGGACAGTGCTCGAGGCTTCTACATCAACACCGGGGCAGACGTATGAAACAGTGACAGTCTTTATTACATTTTCAGCAATAAAGTCACGCATTTCTGAAAAATTACATGTTTACGGCTCTCACTGCTCAAAATAATCAATAATTAGAGAAAAATGCTAATTCCCAAGTATCTCACTCAATGCCATGATTGATGTAATTGTGTTTGAGTCAATTTTTCTGTTTCACATTGCGCAAATATAAGCAATGACAAATTATTAGTGCATCCATGGGAGCATGACTCACTTGTTTACCAACGCTTTGTGAGGAGAATACTGTGGAAACAATCAAACCACTTTGGCCGACCATGAAAATAAAAATTAATCCAGCAGAATGGTGAGCACGAACAAACGATTACAGCAGGAAGGAAAAGATACAGGAGGAGCTCTGCAGAGAGGTTTTTTTTTTCCTTTCGTCAAGGTGTCATTGAGATTACCAGCATTACATAGGTAATACTTAATATAATGAATCAGCTTCAGATCAATCCAATCTACTTCACTCACAACATGGAGTTGGAGCACTTTCTGAAATTTGTGTTCTCTAGATGCTCCGAACAAATTTTCCGTTTTCACTTGAAAACTCTACTAAAACTCTACTTTTGCTGTCACCTGTAATGTCTTGCAGCACATTTCCATCTCCAGCTGTGGCGGCACTCCCGCTCCTTCTCAGGGTACACAAAGAAATTTTATTTATTTATTTATTTTTTAATTAGATGATTTTATTACAATAGCATATTCTGTGCTGCTTTCTAGAAGTTAAAGGAATAATTGGTCAGGCTGACTGGTTTGCACCTTTACACACTGGAGATTTCAGTCTGTAGTGATAGACAGCCTAATAGCTGGAGAGAATCAGCAGTGCCTGGAGTAAAAAGAAAATCCCTCTTGGATAAATAAATAAATAGTTTTCTATTTTAATGTATTGTATTGTGATATTGATTTGTTCTTATACACATATATTGACTCTAAAGAGTCCACTTGAGGTTGCAGTGAGGTGTTCGGTTAAACATGTACAGTGTACAGTTAAAGATGTAACTGTAAAATGTTCGTGAGAACATCTCTTATCAGAAATAATCATGCTGAAAATTATTTGCGATAAACATTCAAACAAGTCTCCACAGTCTACAATCTGTAACATCATAGTTCATATGATAGTAATGTATTTGCTGTGATATTTGTTGTATGTGGATCAAATCTAAGAGGAACAAAACACAAAATGTTTCATGGTTTCTTTTTTTTTTTTTTTAATGAAAAACAGCTGCTATTCTCTTTATTCTGGCTTGCTGTATTTATGAGAAACAAGGCGGTTCTACACTTTCACACACTGGTGAATTCATCCTTTTGACGGCGAGCCTCTATCACTGGAAATATCTGTTAATCTTCATATGCGGGCTTGCTGTATGAGGAATACAGAGGTGCTGCACCTTGTTGTGATGAGTGTCTGTTATAACGCTGCAGCTCCTGCCCAGTGATCAATCGATAAATATTCCTCACAGCGGGAGAAATGCCTCCTTTGTGAATTGTCTGTAGCCAATCGGGTGAGCTTCTAGTACTGTGGGTTCAGGGTGGTGGTGCTACTTCATCATTTACACACATTGTAAAATATGTGAGAAGCATGTGTGTGTGTGTGCTGCAGTCTTCACTGGGTGTATTCAGAGTTACTCTGATCATGTTGTTGCTCTAGGTAACAGGTGCTAACTGGCTAAATTTGGTCGATTGCTGTGATTGGACGAGAGTAAAAGTACGGTGTTTTCTTTCATGACAAGAGGCTCTCTGCAAGGGAAGTGCCATCAAATGCTCTTTGTGACTGATGAACTTCATGTTCTAATCACATCTTCACTGCTCACACACATACTTGTGCATGGAAAGCCACTAATTCATGTAATTACTGACTTATTATGTTCGTGTGCCTTCAGTAAACTTCTCCAAACTAGAAATGAGAGATGCCCTCTGGAGTTTACCACCTACTCATGTCAGCCTATTTTTGGCCGCTCTTCTTCGGCGTTGTCACAACATGATAAAGCCTCGTGGCTTCACCACAGTGATGCTCAATGGCCCACGGTTATCTCCTCAGATGTATCCTCCGTTTTCCTCCTCTGTTTCTCCTGCCTAAGGAGGCTGATGTAATCCAGATAATAAGAAACTGTTTGAAAAAGAGGCCGATATTTTCTTTGTTTCCTTTATATTTTGAAATAATTGATGCTAAAATACATTTTTTCTTTGAATTGCCTTTATAAACCATTAGATACAACACATTCCAGAGTGTTCCTTTGATGCTTTTGCCTTTGAGTGATGCCACAGCCTTGTTCCTCCATCTTAAAGTCACAGAGCAGTTGTGCTGTCGGCACGTAAGGGAATATTTGTTGTTTACCTCCTCCTGGAAGACGAAAATAACCCCGCCCCTCCTTCCTCTGCACACCCCCACCTTCACGGCGGAGAAACAGCCTCTGCTGCTGTGACACATGAGGCAGCACTTGTGAAGGAGCAGGGTGGGGTGGGGTGAGGTGGGGTGGGGGGGCTACAAAGGATTCTCCTGGAATAAACCAGGCTTTATCTGCAGGATTAGAGCCAAAGACCCCTTTTGGAGCGCCTCAGCTTCATGGGAATTCACCCTCTGATCCGGAGTGGATTCCATTTAGAGCGAAACCCACAGTACACACTGAGGCCTCGGCATGAAAACAGCGCTGTGAAACTGCTGCGAAGATCTGCGAAGTGTAGAGAGAATTGGACGTGACTTTCATGTTTTATGCAGAGCATCTGGGTTCTGTTTTTAAAATAAAGTCATGAAAATGTCAGGTTTTATTGTTTTTCAAGGGGCCATTAATCTTCTGTACCACTTAATCCTGTGCAGGGCTGCGGAGTGCGGGAGCCAATCACAGTTCCTGGTAGAGGGCAGGCTGCATCCTGGAGAGGTGGATCACAGAGGGATGGACAACCACACACGATGAAATTCACCCCTACCAATAGAGTCCCGAGTTTAACTTCATATGTGAGAGGAAACCCACACACACACAAGAGAAACATGCAAACTATACATAGAAAGACCTCTGTTTGAACTTGGACCTTCTCACTGTGAGGTGAGAGCGCTGTCCACCGTGCTTCCAGCGATTGTTCATCCTGTACTTAAATTCAGAACATTTTTGTGTGACGTAATCCCCAAGATGGGCAAGTGGACATCTCTCAAACTGATGGAGCAGAGATCAGAGCAGCACCACATCAGATCTGCACAGAAAATTCTGCCTTCCGAAGAAAAAGAAAAAGTACGTAAACTGTAATATTTTTTATTTTTTTTTATCGCAGCTCTAAACATGGTTGTGTTAACAGTGAGCTGTCATCTAAACATGATAATGTCAGCCTTCAGCATATAAAGGACTTCCATGCAGCCAAGTTAAGGCACTGATCAATAAAGAAGAAGAAGTTATGTTGATGAACAGCAAAACGGAAATAATTGGGTACTAACTTTTAACCTACAAGCAAAAATATAGTTTACATTTATCAAGGACAAAGTAACTAAAATGTAAAAATCAATATTTTAACATAAGAATTGATTAAAAAAAAAAACAGACTTATTTGGTGTCAGAATGACCAAAATTTTGACATTATTCAATAAACCCGAACTGAATTGCTCCAGTTGGAGGTGAAATACAACTATTAATGGCAGCCAGTGGTGTGTGAGGGTATACTGTATGTGAAACTCCATTTGATAGTTAGAGCCAGTGGGAGAAACTTCTGTGTGTGGATGAGAACAGACCCTCGGTTTTATGAATTCCCTGCATTCTTGCATGAAGTGTTACTCCTTTTGTTATATTAGGCTGGCAGTGTTGTTGTACTTGAGACGAGTCTTTAGACCACATTGTCAAGTTCTTGGTCCTCACTTGGTCTCAGCACCTTAAAGTCTTGGTCTTGTCTTGTTCTCTTGATGCTCTGGTCTTGGTTTTGAGGTGGTCTTGACTACAACAAATGTTACGAATGCCGTACAACTGGTTCAAATAAACCTTTCAAGCTCTGCCAGTAATGAACCCTTCATTCAAATAAAGCACAGACATGCGATGGATGGTTGCTCCACAACACCTGGAAGGTAATCTTATATATAAGGGAACTGGGTGGGCCAAATTGTACTGATCATGAAAAATATGATCCCAGTATATGATCTATATGTCTGACCACCTGTAATGTTGCTGAGCATTTAGAAAATGTAGCATCAACCAAAGGAAACACTCTGTACTTGTGGTAAGTAAGGGGGCCGATGAGGAAACCACCAGAGGGTCTCACCACACAGCTGGTCTTCCAGGAAGTCAGCCAAGCAGGAGTCACGTCAGCACCAGATTCAATGTTTAATCTGTTCAGGACTATAGTAATAGAAGCCAAAATCAAACCTTGATCTGATTTTGGTTTGTTTCTGGCTTGTTGTCTTCAGTTTTTCATTCATTTTTTGAAACAAAGTAGCTTCAGATGTTGCTATCTGTTGCTTCCTGTTATTGATTCTCCTCTGATCCCAGAGCTCCCGCTGCACAGATCTCTTGAATCATTTATTAACAGCTTTCTCTCTCTCTCTCTCTCTCTCTCTCTCTCTCTCTCTCTCTCTCTCTCTCTCTCTCTCTCTCTCTCTCTCTCTCTCTCTCTCTCCCTCTCTCTTTTCTCTGGTTGGATAGACTCAGACAGATCTTCCTCTCAGGGCTCTGCAGCCTGTTGTGCTGATTATCTCACAGCAAGAAATCAAAGAAGCAAGAAACGTTTGCGTGCACATACTCAGACCTTTAGCTCTACACAGTGATACATTGCAATGTAATTCGGAAAAGCTAAGGGTGGTCATGAAGTTGCAGGGGATTAATTGATTCTGTTGCTGCTGTAGTGCCAAAACAACATCGAGACTGATGAAGGCTCGTTTGAATTAACCAGTAATTTGATGTGCGTATTCACTGATCTTGTCACAGTTTCAGCTGCGGGCAAGAATCTCTTCAAAGTATTAAAATTCCAAATGATAATAAATGTAGACGTGTATTTTGAGCATGCTGATATTCAATAGACACCACGATATGGCTGTGAGCTAAGAGCGAAGATTTTATACAAAGATTGAATGGATGTGCCAAAATGTACCAGAAAATCTGGGGTTATGGACATGAAACCAAAAAAGAAAAACTGTTTCGATTCACACTATCAATCCAGGTGAGAGTTTTCAGTGAATACTGCTGTGTGTCACTCCAGACAAAAGATCCAACCACCTTTAGTTAATAGTCTCACATCATTTATCCTTAACCTTCAACACTTTGCAAGTAACTAAAATGTTTGAAGAATTACTCTAATTCTTTCAGCGGCATGAGAAATATTACACACTTAAGAGTTCTCAGAGATGATCAACAATAATGAACCAGTGATAAAGGGGAAAGTTTTCACCTTCAAGTGAACAAATGGATGAAGTGTCCTCAGCTGTCAGTTCTGTACCACCGAGTCAAGATACTGATCGTTATATTTAGCTTATTACTTGAAGGGTGGCTTGCAGCCGACCCAGAAAAAACTCATTACTTTTGAGTTGGAACCTTTCTTTATTGAGTTTGTTCTTCTGGATTCTCTGAGGGTTTCTCTGACGTTCCAAACACATGCTGTTGTGAGTATATTTGGAGAAAATTGTGTATCCTGTGATGGTCTGACAACCTGCTCCTTGACCCACGTGTGCTTTACCTACTCCATACAAGCTAAATTCAGCGTTGTTTGTGTGTGTGTTTTTTTTTTGTTTGTTTTTTTTGTGAACAGTCTGATAATGGGTTGGATTGTTGTTCTTGGCCTTAGCCTGATCGTAAGCCCTGATTTCTTCTTCCTTGTGCATTTTGAATTTGTAGTCAGTGCTTGGCTAAGACAAAAACACCCCTAAATGAGCAGCTGTAGTAACTTAATGACTTGGTCACGGTATGAACGTGGACCAAACCATTCCAACCCCAGATGAAACAAATCCCTGAACTGTGCTTTCTGGACACACCCCAAGGCCTGGTCGATACTTCGTATCACTGTTCGCCCACCTGTTTGCGCTGTCCTTTCTGTCCATGCTGTATAGAGAAGCTTGAAAAGAGGACGGAGTGAGTGTGGGTCTCACTTATGAGCTCTAAAAAAATTGAAACTGTTGTTCTTCCTTCTTGACCTTGGTTCTCTCTAACACCTGTCATATTGTATCACCTTCTTCTAGCTACGTGATGCTTCCATAAGTGCAGTTCCTTCCAGAGGAGAGGAGAGCTTTGGCCGCCTCACTATTAAGAGGTGATGACCAATCTTCACACCCGATCAGAAGTACTATTCTCTTGACCAAGTCCACTTGAAACATCAGGGTTTTTTTTTTTAGATTTATATTAGAGCTGTCAGAATTATCTCGGTAATTATGAGTTGATTCAAATTCCTAATGACACCACTAATGTGTTTGTCGTACGATTAACTCGCGCACGTTTTCCGACCCTCGTCCTGCACATAGTTTAGGAAACTGAGAGGTACGTGATCTGATACTGCACACTCTGGTACAGTAGGAGGCGGTATACACCTTAAAGCTGTTTGTGATCCACCAAAACAAAAGAAGAAGAAGGAGAAGCCCTTTGAAAAAATCAGGCATTATACATCATGTGTGGAAGCGAGTGGCCCCTCCACAAGACGGCGCCACATAGGATCCACTCCAATCCGCAGCTTCTCCGGATCTGAACTTCGAAATTTTCCATTTAGAGTAGATAAAAAAAAAAAGTGTTATCAGTTTGAGATTAACTGAGAGTTTACTATGGACAATCACGCAAAAACTCGCGATTAAATATTTTAATCGATTGACAGCCCTAGTTTATATTCATCTTGACACTTGGATGTCTCATTGAGATACTGTTGATGGATTGCCGGAGGAAATGGACTGGAAGTCATGTGACACTGTACACCACCATTGTGGTCATTGTCTATCTATTTCCACATGTGCAGAAGAACTATTGACTACGGCAGTGGCCTGCATGTGCGGAAGCGGCATTTCAAATCAGTTGCTTCTTTTTGTTTTCCACCATTTCTATGTAGACAGATTTCAAGCATTTTTGAAATGTTCCATTTTGGGGATTGTTTTCTAAAAGTTGTGTTTTCAGTGGCTCTGAGCACCAAAACACAACGAAAGTTTTGAGTTTTCACTTGGAAATATCACCATGTAAAGAAGACTGTAGAGAAAGAGTTACATAGAAACAAGTTCATTTATTATTCTTGGAAGTCACTCTTAATGTCACAATGGAACTGTATTATCTCTGAGAAGTAAATAAATCAAACAGTTTGCTTTGGTTTCTGTTCCAATGGTGTTTATTCAGGCTCATGCAGCTCTCACTGACCTGCAGTACTTGTAAACTGTGGTCCAGATGCACGTAGTTTCCTTTATTACAACCACAGAAAATCAATCCAGGAAACAAGCGAGACAGTTTCAAATTCCCATTAAGCCCAACTGACTCACACCAAAGAGATTCATTTAGATTTCAATTAAACCTTTTTTCACTTGATTTCTCACTCTATCTATTCACTCCGGGCTGAAGATGTGACTGATTGAAGTCAATCAGAGGCTGCAGGTAATCTCTCTGTCTGTCCAGTCCTGCGACTTCTTCATGCTGTGACGAATCGCCCCTTTAACACGCTGGTTGAAGTCTCCCCTAGCTGAGCGGTTGCTAAGTGCCCAGAGAGAGACAGGAAGCAGCATTAGGACTGCGGCTGTCTGCTGCATTCATCTGTGACATCCAGTGGGTTAGGGAGGGGGGGGGGTCTGGAAGTAGAGCCAGGATGACTCATAGGTCAGCTCTGCTTGGGTGAATGAGGGAGCGCGTGCATGCACCTGCCTGCGAATCCACATCTTTGTGTTTGCACGTTATGCAAAGTCGCCTGGCTTGATTTGTTTGTGAGTCTCCAGCAGAAAGCCCTCCACCTTCCTCCGTCTGAAAAGTTCACCGTCTGCAGTGCTGCAACACAGGCTGGAAAATACATTCAAGCCCTCCCTCTCTTTGTTGGAACATTTACACTTTATTCTTGTCTTCTCTCACATGTGTAATTTCAGTGTGTCAATAATTGCACGCAATTTACACTTTGAGCAAGTTAGCGAGCTTCGCTCTAATCCTCATGTCACTTTTTTAAATTATACCTTATGAAAGAGTAGGTTTGATTACTGCCAGCCTTGGATAACAACACCTACCATCATGAGTGTCTTTTAAAGGAACAAAGACCAAAGACCGAATTTTGGATTTCCACGTGCCATATGATGTTGACGACCTTAATCTCCTACTTGGTGGGTGAAAGCAGAATATCACATCAAGCTACAACAGGCTATTTCAAGAGGCAGCTACTTTCAACGTTGATTCAACAAGACGAAGGTCCTGTTTACGGTGCAATGTTTTCAAGTGAAAACGCAAAAAATTAATTGCTTTTTGGATGTCCTTTTTAACTGACAACAGAGCCACCGAAAACACATTTTTTTTTAGCAAGTTTGGGCTGTGTCGGAAAAGCTGCTATGATGCGTGAACACTATGGCTATGTGCTACAATAACAATGGCAGCCTCCAGAGTAGCATGACTCACAGTCCATATTCACCTGGAACTGGAACCTGGTAGGTTTGTCACTGAGAGTCACCCAGAATAGCTATCCATGGACAGTCTTTGTTGTCTATCCATACAAATATGCATACTCTCTGTTTTTAATGTCTGTTGCATATTGTTCTTGTCCATGGGGCTTCATTAAAAAAGGAAACAACATCCACCCACTGGTGGCCCTACAAGAAAACTACCTCGATTTCAGCTAGTCTGCTGTTTTTAAAACTAAAGCAAGGCGTTCTCACTCCAAAAGTTGGCACATAAACAGGCCTTATTCTCCCGACAGAATATGTGCCATGTGTTTATTTCCAAAAGGTTGGAATTAGGAGCTACATTTAAGTAAGAAGTACATGTAGCTTTCTGACCCCGCTCATTGCTTCAGGATTAACCAGACCGAAAAGTCAAGCCAGGAGTGTGTAAATCAGATTCTCTGCTTGAGTTCCACAGATCCACAGCCTGGACGGAATTAACACTGTACAGGAACAAAAGATAGAATCACTGTGAAACAAGAGAAATACCCATTAACCCATTGTTTTGCTTTGGGGAGGCTTTGTCTCCTTAAAATATGCCTTATAATACCTTCCCAATTGGTTTCAAAATGTTCCTAAAGCTTTTTTTTAGTAGTACAAATGGGATTTCCAGAATCCTGTTTCAACACAACAGTAATTTTAGTATATTATTCTTCAATAAATTGTAGAAAGTCTTCACCCTGCAGTTTATTGTTTTAATGTTGATTATCATGTTTGGAAGTGGAAGGTGCATGAAGAAGTCAATGAGCCAGGCACTGCTGGAGTTGCACCTTTACCCTTTAAACATGAGGGAACAGACCGACCGTATTTTAGACCCAGCTGTATCCTCCTGCTCTGACATCCTGCACAGCCCCCCCAGGGGCCCCCGTGGCGTAGAGGCCGACCTCCAGAGGAGTCCTGCTTCCAGACTTCTCCTCTCCTGGACAGACCCGTCCGGAGCCGGTTCTTGAGTCAGAGGTGATGTCGCAGTTATAATTTGTCCTGTCTGTGTTTGTGTTGTTTCTAACTTTGTCTCTCTTTTCAGGCTCTGCGGTTCCCTCTCCTCGTGTCTGATTGCTGTTCCTTGTCCTGATGTCATCCACCTGTGCCTGATTGTGTGACTGCAGTCACCCGGTGCTCTGGGTTCATAAGATGCTGTCTTTCTGTGTCTTGGTTTGTTGGTCCATCTTGTCTCCTGCTTTGGCCCGTCAACATCAGTCCATGTGTGTGTTGTATCTCTGTGTTTCTGTTCCTCGACCCTCTGCTGTGGCATTTCGAAGTTTTTGAACTAAGCTCTTGAGACTGTGGTGCACTCCTTTTTGGCATCTTTTGTTTTTGGACATCCTGTCATTGTTTTGCTGGACAATAAATATCAATTTTTATTGCACCTCTGGGAGTGCCTGGCCCCCCTGCATGAACTTTCCTCCTCTGAATATGACATAATTGACTTCAAAATGACTTTCAATGTGAAACTAACACAGATCTTTGGAGCAGAAAAGGTTGAGGCCCTGCAGCTGCATTAGATGGTATTAACTGGATTAACACCAGAAGCATGAGTTCAGTATTACACAGCGGGTGGCCATTATTTCCAGAGGAGAGGGTGATACAGCCGTTAGCTTTACCAAGTTCAACTGCACTGATTGTTCCTTGGTCATTTTGTGAAAAAAAGAGGGGGAAAAAAGACACATTATATTACATAATTTCATAGTCTGTCAGCTCATTATTGGAGACAAGATTGACAGTACTAATCTGGTAGAGATCCATTAGAGACCCCCAAATTCCCTCGAAGAAAGGCTGCACAGCACATTTCTTAAATTCCATTTCAGTGAAACAATGATGGACACATCCACTTTCACCAAAGTAATCGGTAATTGCTCAGATCTAGATTCTTGAAAGTCCCTTCTTAAAGTTTGTTTGACTTGTGCAAATCTAATTTTGACAGTCTGGGAGCAGGCAAAACGGCACCACCAAGTGTTATACTGCAACTATCCAAAAACCCAACTGTTGGATTTTTTTTCTGACTAAGAAAAGTTTTTTTTCCAAGTTAAAAATATGACACCCTGCTGTACAGGAATATTCACATGAGTCCAGATTCAATGTCTTGCATACTTTAAGTCGGTATACAGAAGGGCAATATGCTGCAAATCATATTGCTTGTTTGGATTTGCCACAGAGTGATTGGACATTTTGGTCGAGGAAGTCATGAAACATATTGCAATATGGCAGTTTTTCAGTCAGAAAGTCAATGCTGTGAGATACAAGAAGCCATTCAGAACAGATTCTAAGTGCTCAGGAGTAAAAGAAAGAAGATATGCTATCATAAATTCTCCCTACAGAAATCATGAGGAGCGAGCTCTTTAAAATGACTTTTTTTGTTTTATGTCTTATAAGTTTTCAGTCTTCTCTCGCTTTGGTTTAATGTTCCGATCGCTCTAAACCTTCTCCAGATATTTGTACCTGTCAGGAAACCATTTAGGTAACAAACCACCCACGGCGGGACATAAAACGAGCTCTGGCTGGCTGTCAGAATATGTTCGTGCAGCGGTCGAGTCTCTGTTGTCACACCTCACACAGCCGGCGGTCCTGACCATTGAAACAGCCAGTCGATACGTCTCTTCATTAGCTATGTAATCTTTTTTCTTTTTTTTTATCTCCTCTGCTTCAAATAGAACACACACACACACACACACACACACACACACACACACACACACACACACACACACACACACACAGTCTCGTATTTCTATCCTTGTGGGGACCGTCCATTGACTCCCATTCATGTCTAGCCCCTAACCCTGACCTTTACCCTAACCCTAACCCACACTAAAACAAAGCCTAACCCTAAAGAAATGTTTTTGCACTTTTACTTTTTTCAGTAACAACAACATGGTCAAGAAAACACTGTTTCTCCTACTTAGGACCGGAAAAAGGTCCCCACAAGGCACGTCGTTCCACGTTTTGCTATCCTTGTGGGGACATTTGGCCCCAACAAGGATAGAAATACGAGAACACACACACACACACACACAAACACACACACACCTTTGTGAAAAGCGTCCAAATATTTGTGTTATCTGAAGAGTGTTGACAGACATTCATTGTGAATTTAATTAGCTTCCTCAACACCAAAGAATGAGAAGTAAAACCTCTGACTTTTTTTTTTTCTCGTGTCACGTTGCTGCCCACACAAAGAATCGGATCTTAGCGAGAAAGAAAAATGACTACAATTACACAGAGTCACTGAACAGAGCGAGAAAGTACGAGAGAAGGTTGAGGGGTGTGTGTGTGTGTGTGTGTGTGTGTGTGCAAGCTCCATTGGACATATTGTACTCTGTTCTTACAGCCATATCAAAGCTGTCTCACACAATCAGACACAAACACACGCACACACACACACACAAACAGATCTTGTATAATATCTCCAGGTTCTTTGTCTCTTCCACCCAGCAGTGATTTGCTCAGGTGAACAGCTGGTATCCATGGAGACCAAAACTAGTGTTTCTATGGCTGGATGTGGACTGCGGGGCCGCTAACATGTAATAACACTGGACCGGGTGTGAGGCACACACAATACCCACAGTAACAGAGCGCTGATTGCAAACACAAAGTGTGCACATGGGAAAACACAGCAAGTGTTGATTTATCCCTGAGATGACAGCTCATTAACACAGTTTCAGTCTTACAACACAGAGGAAGGGCAATGTAAACCAGAGCAGCAACAGCTTTATAGAGATGGGTGGATGGAGAGAGATAGAGATAGATATGATAAAGTGAAGTCTCATGAATTTATGACTTTCTTTCAAATGAAACTATACAGGTCTGAAAACCACTCTGGCTCTGTCACGTATAGTAAATATACTTATATTGCGTCGACTCTTTATACCATTATGTTGATGTTTCACTAGAAGCCTGCTGGTTATGTAAGAACCTCTAAGCACCGGCCTTGAAGGCTGAATGTATCAAAAGAAACCTTTTCCAGTATTTACCACAGAGCACACACACAGTGACGGCGCGGCGAAGGAGATGGAGAAGAGACGAGCGTGGTGAAATGTCAAGGCCCGCCGCGATGCAAGACGCTTCACGTAAAGCTCTGTTACGAAAGTCCATTTTTATCTCAGGTGTGTGCCAAGTGGAGACCAGTGACACACACACAGCTCAAGCTTTGTCTGAGTTTGTGAGGCTGTAAAACTGGTTTGCAGAGGAAAGTAGGACGTGGCTGAGGCTGCTCTCATTAGAGGCAGAGGAAGTGTGTGTTCAGCTGGGGATACTGCTAAGAGAGTTTTTGTGCGTCCTAAGCTGTCCGAGGAATAAAGTTGATTTGCAGGATCAGAGGTCGGCGGGAGAGACCTCAAACCTCTCAGGAAAGAGACGCAGAGGATGGAGTGAAATTGTGGGGCTGCTGTGGTCACCACGCAGCAGTGCAATGGGATTTCGGGGATCATTTTGCGTTGCAGTCGATTCATAATCTATCCCCTCAGCTTTTCAGAGCTGGGCTCCCAGCAATGTTGTGGACTTCAAAAGGATTAGCTTATCCGTGAAAACAGTCTTGATTTATCTTCAGCTTTCATGACTTCTGTTGCCTGACTGACACAATGAAAGTTTACATTCCATCTCCAGCATGCAAAATTACTCAAAGGGACCTCGAGTCCATTTTCTCTGCATAGTCTCCAGTCTTACTGAAGGATTTCAGTTATAGACTTTTCCTTGCATGAATATTACACATAAATACTCCACCCACACGGGTATTTTTCATCTCTCCAGTTGAGGCATCGGAACTGCTTTATTGTACTGACACTCAGAGAAAAAAATCTCTTCTACAAAGACTTCTTATTTAAGTTTCCAGTCCAACAGGTGCACAAAAATCACATTAATATTAACCGCAGTGCCAGACAGAGCGCACCCGGTGCCATGAGGGAAAGCTTTTTCAGTGAGTCTACTGATAATGAGTTTTCAGGTCTTGAGAGAGCCAGCACAGACTTTATAAATGTCACTGACTCTGTCTTGCTTCACACCTGCTGTAATATTTTGGCAATTTTTTCGTCTGTGCAGTATTATCATTTTAAACTGAATGTATTCTTCAGGCTTTTGCCCAAATATTATCTTCTTCTTAGTGTCCATGAATGCTTGCTATGGTCACATTTGGTCATCCTCCAGCAGGCTGGAGAGCTCACAGCTGTGGTACAGCGTCAGTTTGATCCTGGTGCTCAAAGTTTTGAATTATGAACCTGTAGTAACTTGACCTCTCAGTTTTATTTGTTGTATAGTTTAAGTGTAAAGCGGAACATTGAAATATCGCAACAGTGATTTTGATATTTGGCAATTCATTTGGCTACACAGCAAATTTTCCAGTGTTGAATTAACTCTGAAAGTGTTAAAGAGTGGTCTCATATATACACTTTTGTAGTGTTAAAATCTCAACACTGACCAGTGTTAATTTTCTAATGCTGACACTCTGTAGAGTTATATTAATATTCCTCTCTGTTGACCAGTGTTCCTATTTAACTCTATACAGTGTTAATTCTTAGAATGAACACTTTAAAGTGTATATTTTAACACTTACGTTTAACACTACAACAGTGTATATATGAGACCACTCTTAAAGCAACACTGAGGAACTTTCAGTTTTCGTTGATTTTGGCGGCGCCACTGGACAAAAGCGGTAGTGTTTTGCCTGAAGGAATACTACAGTTCCCATGAGGACTAGCGCGTGGCGTCGTAAAATGCTGCCCCCGGTGGCATGCTGTCGGACTGAACTCGCCTACATTTGTTTCCAGTGGCTGTGTGAAGGACGGATAGCGACGAGGTAATGAATCTAATGGTGGATAAACAATGTTATATCATGATGTGACGCATGCCGTAAAGCAGTCTGCACATTTGGAGTTTTTTAGTGTGCAGGGTTCCTACCACCCTCCTCACAGCTGCTTAGTCCAAGTGAAAGCAATACTGACGCCCTCAGGCCGTGACAGAGGGGTCATTCAACTAGTTGTAAGTCGATGTATCATCACAAAAGATATTAAAATGTTTTATTAAGGTTGAAAAGTTCCTTAGTGTCGCTTTAACACTTTCAGAGTTAATTCAACACTGCAAAATTTGCTGTGTAGTGTTATTGCCATACAGCGATATCTTGTCATCACAGAGGGTTTATATCAATGTCTTTTTATATAAAAGTAACTTTTTAAAGTGTTATGTTACCATCTATGCAGTAGTTTTACCTGAAATAATTAATAGTATTCACTTACTGGCTTATTATTGTCAGAAATAGTGATGTTATGTGATAGCACATTATATATATAGCATTGTCAAACACAGCTCTTTCAGTCTGCTTTACACACATTTAAATAGAAAAAATGATGGTCAATTGTCTGCCTCCAGTTCCAATTACAGAATCTGCTTTGGGTCATGACAGTGATTGTTCACACGCTGTCATGTCTGCAGGCGAAAATACATGAAATTAATCTGCACTTTCACAAGTTTTCATTTTAAGACGCCTGTCCTTCACTGTCACTGCCGCTTTTGTCCCTCCGTCTATTAATACGCCAAGTGGATGAGTCACCCAGCAGATCGCATTTATTGTACTTTTTTTAAACTCTCAAACAGTGAGTGTCACTGTAACCCTTTGTGCTCTTGCCTCACAGTTAAAATTTTCTCAGTTAATACTAATACTGTAGAGTATTTTTCCTGAGGGAAATTTGTTTCAAGCAAACGACAGAATAATTTGGAGAAACATTTGTCACCTCACTTGTAATAAACCTGATCTGTTGTGAATTTATGCATCCAACAGTGCCTGTTTATTCATGTGGCCAGTCTCGTGGCAGCAGCTCTGTGCATGAAACCATGTGTTTTTTAGAACGATTTTATTTAGAACGATAAAATAACTGGAAAGCCAAAAAACAAATTGAATGTAGAACAGTCATGAATGTCTGAGGGCCACGAGCTGCAGAGAAGTAAAATCCTCTAACCAGCACAGATCCCTATGATTTAGCCATGATATTTCTCATTTTGAAATATAACAAATTGCATGAGTTTCACCATTATTTGGTGAGAAGTGAAAGTTTTGTTTCATTTCCATTTCACAATACATTCATTTGATGTGATTTTGTCCAATCCGCTGGAGAAGTAGCTTTAATCACCATTCAGGAGACACATCTTTGATCCCCTCTGCAGCTAAAATAACGAAGCAGGAGTCCGGAAAGATCAGGTCTCAGGGACTTTCACTCATGGATTTTGAGCGACTTACTCAGGATCAAAAATCTAAAAGATTTCCTGTTATTACTGCAGTCAAATAATATAAATTGAGATTTAGTTTGGTGTTATGTATTCATGGGAGAAATTTGGATGATAGAAATCTCAAATGGTGAATGAAAAGACTACTATTACTGCAAAATCACAGTAATTGCTAATATAAAAATTTTCCAAAACAGATTTATAGTTCATTTTATTCAGGTTTCAATATTGCATTAACTTTACTGTGCTCTTATCTCTTCTTTGTGTGTTTTTCTGAGGCAGAAAGTGAGATTTTAATCAGAAAATTTGACACAATCTTGTTCAGGAGACTTTAATGGGGAAGGTAAAGGCCACTGCTTGATCCAACAATCATCCCCACCATGGTGGAGCCTTGAGTGACGCCCCCAAACCCCTGAACATGACTATTTCAGTGGTTATAAGTAGATGATATCTTTTTTAAGTGATAGTTTTTTTTATTGGAGCTTTTACGCCAGTCAACATGGCAGCAAAATAACACATATGCTACGTGTTACTGAAAAACAACTTAACTTACAGTTTCCCTTACTTTCATACAAAAAGCATTTTTTTTCAAGGAGGCTTGATGGTTGTTTGGATAAAATGACATCTCTTCACAATGTGGCATCCTGTGATGCAACGTATGAACAAACAGTTTCATTGTGATTAAATCAAACTTTTGCAGTGTTTCATTTTCCATAAAATATTTGCTGTACTTCTTGCAACTTTTTGCTATTAAAAAAAAAAAAAAAAATCATTATCTAATCTTAAACAATCACCAGCTGCAAACAACCCCGAGTGGCCTAATTCTTGAGATTCCAGAATGCATATCTAGGGCAAATCCAGCCGACAGTGACGCCTGGTCTGAGGCGTTTTGTGTTTGTTTGACGCTGCAGATGGTCCGCTCTGCTTTTGACCTCAATGGCACAAACCCGTGCTCCCAATCTGCCCCGTGTAAATGATCCAAGGAGCAGGTGGTGTAAATGTTGCAAGAAAAGATGTTTTTGTGACCTTGTGCCCTGGAAAGCTAATCTGTCTGCTTAGTGTCTCCAGATGGTCCTGAACTGACCTAAGGGCTTCATACCAGTTGAACCTGCCTGGTAAACCCTGAAAGGGAGGCAAGAAGGATGAATCATCATGTCTGGCTCCACCCAACAAGGACCGAAAGTTCATGAAAGTACCTGAAAGTGGGGATCTAAAATGACCAGTAAACCGAGAGATTCGCTGTACTGCTCAGTTCGTCTTTCACCACAACAAGAAATGCAACATCTATGACCAGTCTCATGA
This sequence comes from Salarias fasciatus, assembly GCF_902148845.1. Taxonomy (NCBI): domain Eukaryota; kingdom Metazoa; phylum Chordata; class Actinopteri; order Blenniiformes; family Blenniidae; genus Salarias; species Salarias fasciatus. The sequence goes on along the minus strand of NC_043758.1, from coordinate 27,037,108 downwards.
CCTTTATAGACTTTTATAGACAAAAGGTTACCACTGCGAGTGACGGAACGAGGCCTTTGACCTCAAAACAGATCCTAATATGTGCCATCCCATGGCTCCTTGTTCATTCAATGCAATTCCTGGAGAGCCACTGTCCTGCATGCCTGCTCTCTGTCCCTGCCTCAACACACCTGAATCTAATGATACTGTCCTCACCAAGCACTGAACAAAGGCCAGTAATGAGCCCGTCAACGCGTCTGATGGATAATTGACTGAAGAGCCACATTGAGGTATTGAAAGCTGGAGATAGACTACTAAAGTGACCGTTTAACTCCATGATCCGGGAAGAAGGACATCCGTGAGTGATCTGCTGTTACTACTGAATGGAAATGAACAGTCTACTCTGTTTGTAACCTCGACGATGGGGCTAAAGAAATCCCATCAAATGGTCCGTTTTTTTTAGATTTGTCAGCCTTCAACTCTTTTCATCTGGATCTGTTCATCTTTTCAGACAGTCTCACATGAAACGGAGTTCTGAGCGACGGCTGACCATGCACACACACACACAGCATGTCTCCCTTTAGCCCACACGTCCCCAAACAGATGGGTTCAGGAGCTGCTTAAAATTCATATGAGTAACCATGCGATCCAACTGTGCACTATGGATGAGCGCTTCACTAGAAATGGAACAAAGGGGGGTAAAAAAGCGAAGGAACATGCGGCACGTGTTTCAATATCATGCCTCACATTCAACACAAACTGTTGACGCTAATTTACAGTACGCTGACTCCGAAGAATAGATCGCGTTTACGCTGTGAGTCACTTCCACACAGCAAAGTGTCGGAGTAACCTTTCAAAGAGCTCACAAGCGATTCCCCGATTAATCACATATATACTCAAAGTAGAAGTCAAATAAGAAATTAGGCTCGTCTTCTCATCAGGGCTTCGTTGGCAAGTTTGTGGGTGAGAGCTTGTTACAATATGGGGGTGTAGTTTGGAGAAAGATACTGGGCAGGAAACATCCAATTAAAGAAGTGGAGAAAAAGTTGGATTGTGTTTTAAAAGCTTCCCTCAGAAATATTCTTCTTGCTACTAACTGCAGTGTCACTCATAACAGAGAGTTATTTTAATAACTGAATCATAATTGGGAAAAAATGTAAAAAAAAGAAACTGTAATAACAGCGTGGTGACAAAGTGTTTATGTCTAATAATAATAATAATAAAAAACAGGCTTTCAGGAAGTGTTTCTTACTTGGTTTAGGTTTCCAGCTGGTATTTTTAGATCTGTGTCACAAAATGTATTTCAAAATTGTGGTTCAGGTTGTCTTCTGAGCTCACGTTTTGAATTCTGAGTTCAATAACGCTCCTCCTGTTTGAGATCTCACCTCTCTGTATTCCACTCCTGTGACTGTCATATTTACATAAGCTTTATTGTTCCTGCTCCAGACATCTAGTCTTTGTCTTACCAGGTCTTTACAGTCATGTAAGGTCTTGAAAGCTAGGTCATGAACTAAAGGAAATGAACTTGTTGAAACTACTGAGCAGGTGGATACGTTAAAGGAGATCATGGACTCAAGCTCAAGTACTTCCCAAGACCGTCTTGTATTTGTACTTTCTACACTGTTACACAATGAAATAAATGGATTTTCATAGATCTGAGAATTAAGGAAGATATTTTGTTCTTTATAGCTTTATTTTTACTTGTGGGTCGTACGATGGACTAGTGAGGGGTACTCTGGTCTCACAGCAAGCCTCTCAGTTCTGCTCTGGCTCTGCATGGTGTGGGTTTTCTCCAGTCCTAAAACATGCATGTAAGAAAAATTGGTGTCTCTGAATTGCCTGTTTCACTCTGTGACCCCTGCGGTCGACTAATGACCTCTCCCAGATGTACGTTACCTTTACCCATCATCAGATCGAAATTGGTTTCAGCCAAAAGACGTTAAAGGTGCTGTAGGCAGGATTTTGCTAGTCATTGCTAATTTTTCTGTGTTTTCTTTGGATTAAATGTTAGAGTATCCATTGATAATCCTTCAGGAGTGTAGCATAATTGCACTACCGTGAGAGCGCAGCGTTTCCATCTGTCTCTGTTCTGAGCTGAAAAGGAATCTCGACAGCTCCAGGTATCTTTGACCAATCAGAAGAACCCATGAGGCTCTAACCGTGATTGGTCGAGGGGCGTTCGTCGCATGTTCTTGTGGGAGGAGCTTAACTTGCGTAAGGGCATGATGTCAGAGTAAACAGGACCGGATTGGCTGTGCTGAGTTTCAAATCGCCCTCTTAGATGGGTCAAATCGCCATCTTGCTTAGGTAACCCTAAGAAAGATGGCGGAGATGCAGAATCCTGCCTACAGCACCTTTAACCATCAGTGGTTAAAGTCATCAATTGAGCATCAGTGTCAACGGAAGAAAACATGTAACGTCAGAAGAAATGGAAGGATGTGTGACTGAGAGCAGAAGGTGTGCAGATCAGCAGCAGACTGGCCTGAAGAATCATGAGTAACATCATGAAAAAAATAAAAAAACAGACACGCAACAGCTTGAATCATCCCATCAGGCCACTCAAAAAGGACCAAGTATGCTGTTTGTGGGTTATCCTCCAGAAACCATTCACAAGCTCAGCGGCTGAGCCAGTAAGACTGAAGTTTGATAAAAGAACATTCAGAAGCTTTGAGAGCGACGTGCTTCACACGAGTCCAAAATCATCCTACAGGGAAGTGCTGGTCCAAAGACAGAAGCTATTCCAAGCAGACTGAGTGAAAAGAGGCTGTCCAAGTGCACTGTTGTTTTCCCTTCTACAGAGTGTCAAGTAGATGTATGTTTATTGATGGATTCACTGACACAGGAGTGTGTCAGAGGATATGGATGCAAACCTTAGGGAGTAATAGAAGGTGATTACCTGAGGACCATCTCTGAAAACAATGTCAGCTCATCAATATGGATTACCTGAAAGCATCGCTGGCTGCAATCAGTGCTGTTCCCTCACCTAAAAGAGCCGTTTCACAGCAAGGAAAGCAGAGCCACTTTCTACAGATATGACTTTTATTTGTGAATCAATTCCAACAAGCACATGTAAAGGTAAAGTATGAAAAACTAAATGATATGATAAAATATTTTTGGATATTTCAATTGTAAAATGGAACCTAAATTATTTAACTAGTAACTAAACAGACTTCATCACAGTTTAAATCACACAGCCTGCCAAAATTATAACATGCAGTGTCAGAGTCATAAGCAACAGGAAGCATGATGGAGCAAAAGACAATCTCAATGACACAGAGGCACGAAGACAATCTGGAAACTGAGCCGGGTTTAAATACTCTGACAGGAAGGGATGTGGGCAAGACAGGTGACATTAAAAATAAAACACCAAGGAAGAAAAATAGGTGAAATTTGATCTTTTTAAATGTAATAAACACCTAACAAAATAACTTTCTTCAACCATAATGAGATATTGAATCCATCACTGTAACAACATTGTACCAACACTGTATTGTCAATAAATGATTGAACAAGCATTAAAAATCTCGTTTAAAATGGTGTTCATATTCATTCATTGAGAATTCATAATACATCCTCATGTTATTACTTTACTGTCAGTTGTTGGTTGTCACATGCTGCCAATTTTATTATTTTAAAATTACTATACAGACATTTCCACCTGATAATATAATACTGGTGTGTGGTTGTGCAGCACTTCAGTCACCAACTAAGAAAATGATCATGAGAATTATGTTCCCATATTTATGATCTTTATTAGATAATCGTCCCATCCCAGCATAATTGGAGATTATAATCACTTATACCATTTATCAGGTAATATACAATTAGCCTGTGTGTGCTGTCAGCTTAAATACAGCTGAAGTGTGATAAAGAATCTAATTGATAGGGCTGCTGCCACCTTGAAGAGACATCAGAGGCTTACATACACTTCATAAGAGAAAAATCAAAACAACTCCTGCATGATTCGGCTTTGGGCACACCATGTTCCAGCGCACAACCTCTCCTGTGTACTCAGCAATGTGACTCAGACTCTTGACTTCAGTATCATGCCAGGCGGTCACAAGATCTGACTTCAGACCATAAACAGACACACACACACACCGCAAGCTGTTTTTTTTTCTTTCATAACATGCAAAACGGGTTAATCCGTCCACCGTCCGTGCGCATAATGATGCAGAAGCTTGCGTTGATGTGTGGTTGTCATGGTGACACGGCCTATAGGGGACATCACTTTCAGTGTGCAATTAGCAAGTGCAGCTCGATTTGCCTTTCATTAGTCAGGTGTGTTGAACCAGCCAAGTGCCGGTTTGTGGGGTTTTGCTTCTCCATCAAAAGAGGAGTTTGTTTTCTTTAAATAGCCTCCAGACACAGCAAGAGAAAATGTGGAGAAACGAAGAGACTTTTTTTTTTCTTTCTCCCTCCACCTTGACCGTGAACCATGACTGTGCCTCATTAGTAGAGATCCAGGCCAAACTGGTGGGAAGGAGCAACACCTCCCACTGACTTAACAACGCTTCACGCAAACAAGCTCCAGCAAAGCCGGGACCGAGTATTTTCACGACCTGGGCAGGACTTGCTAAGCCCTGTTCAGCCGTGTGTGTCCACACAGCCGTCATCGTTCACACATTAGTCAGACGCTTTTCTAAAAGGACCAGCTCATCCAGTGGGTGCCGTGGTATTTGAAGCAAGACATCTTTCTCATAATTCCACTTCTTTTGGGATAAACACAAGTGACAGAAAGCAGGAGTGAGGAAGAATATTATAATATTGTTGGGGATTAAGGGCACAGTTTGCATGACTTCATGTGAAATAAAGAGAAAATAATCATGATGTCAATCCATTCACTCAGTGGTTCCCCACTAAGTCGTTACCAGTGGGAAGCATAGTTGAAAAAAAAAAAAAAAAGAAATATGTCAAATATTATCAGTTTGACATCTTGGTTTCATTTATTTTGTCAAGTTTGATTTAATATACTTATGCATTAGCTTTGTAACCGGTCAACACTCTTACAGAGACAAAAAAAAAAATTGCATAAAAAAACTAAAAGTATCATTAAAAAAATTTCATATACAAAAAAATGTAATTGTTAAAAATACACTTTTATTGTTTCATTTTAAATAAATAAGCACAAGAAAAAAATAGATTTGAGCACAGAAAATTTTAAAAATCAACATCAGCCTCAGTTGAACTGACAGTCAGCTGAAATGTTTTCAGAAAGGTCCACCTTGGGAGCTTTTTTCAAAAAGCTGCAATTTTAGTGACTTCAAGCACTGTTGGCATGAAAATGGCCACTAAATGTGACAAAAGTTTTCTTTTTTCTCTTAAAATATTTTGGAAATGGACTTGATCCCTGTTTGGGTCCTGGGTTAATTCTCCCGTTTAGCTCCTGCTGCCTACCTGAGCATGGTGACTGGTTCAGTCTTCCAGACAGCATGTCCCGGTACCTCCTCTTTAGCAGGAAAACAATGAAGAAAGGGTTTGAGGAAACACTTTGATGTCTTGATTTGGTCTCAACTTCTGTGACCCGCAGCAAACTTTTTGGTGGGAGATCCGGCAGCACACACTCAGAGCTCTATAAGAGTCCATGCCATGATGACTGTTGGCATCATTCTCAAATTACGGGCGAATGCCGGTTCTTGACCAAAACAAACTACACAGCAAATTTCCCAGTGTTGAATTAACTCTGAAAGTGTTAAGAGTGGTCTCATATGTACACTGTTGTAGTGTTAAATGTAAGTGTTAAAATATACACTTTAAAGTGTTCATTCTAAGAATTAACACTGTATAGAGTTAAATAGGAACACTGGTCAACAGAGAGGAATATTAATATAACTCTACAGAGTGTCAGCATTAGAAAATTAACACTGGTCAGTGTTGAGATTTTAACACTACAAAAGTGTATATATGAGACCACTCTTTAACACTTTCAGAGTTAATTCAACACTGGAAAATTTGCTGTGTACCAGAGTTCAGAAGCAGCTCATTTGTACTCTTATTTCAAGCTTAAATCAATAAACAGTTTTCAAGCTGGCTCGTATTACTTATAAATAACAATCGCAGCCACGTGCAGCTCTGTGAGGTAATTTAAATTAATGAGAAGACTGACTGTCCTTTCTGTTTATTTGTGATTTTACCAGCTTTCGTTTCTCTTGCTGACTCGTGGCTATCCCACCAGACCAGCAGGACACATGCAAATTAGCCTTTGGCTTACGTCTCCATGGTAATGCTCATTAGGTAAAAAGGGTGAGTCCTGGCTGGTGTTTGTGTACTGGAAAACAAGGCTGTCTTCGAGACACATTTCATTAGCAAACGGGCTAAACGTTCCCGCCTGTTTGCTTTCTCCTTTGATGCAGAAAAGGAGCTGCTGACAGAGACTGTCAGTATAAAATTATATTCAAAGAGGAGGAGGAGGAGGTCAGTTCTCAAAGCGATAATTACGCTGCGACAAAGGCTTGAATAACAGCCATCACTTCTAGACAATATCTCATTAATACTTGTGAAAAAGTTATGATGTTTCAGGGAGGGTGGCATTTTCAATAAACACGATTTAATGAGAAGGGTTCCCGAATTAGACTCTAACGTGGTCCGAGATGAGGATCAGCAGGTCAGAGTCGATATGAGATCTCAGTGGAAAGATTTGGTAATCAGATCGTCAGCACGGCCATGCGCCTCAAAGCTCATCTCCATCCGTTCAGCTTCCGGCCGACACATTATTACTGTGGACACAGGAGGATGAGCTTAAACATGCAGGAGGCTGCTGAGGCTCAGGAGAGGAGTGCTGCAGAGTTTCAATAATGCTCAGCTTGTCAGCGAGGCGACAAAGGAGAGAGACACAGCATGAGAGGAAAGCTTTACGTAAAGCTTGTGTCTGTTTTTATGACAATGGTCGTCTGAAGTCACTGAAAACTGAACTATTTGAAAACGTCTCCCAAGGCGGAACTTTTTGAAAATGCTCCAACTCCATCCCCATAGATATGGGGTAAAACACAACTTTTCTGAAACAAATAGCAGCAATGGCAGCCTCCAGAGTGACATGACTCCCAGTCCCAGTGTGTGTGGTTTCTTTACAAGAACAACCAACTGTGCCAACTTTCGGGCTTGCATCCTAACTACATTATTCTTAGCACTTGTACCATTTTTGTGCAAACGGGCATCACTTTAAAAAGCTTGCCTTGTGAACGCGAATCTTTTCTGAAACCAAAATGCAAAAATTATGCATTTTGGCAAAAGTGTTTTCATTTGAAATGGCAAACGGGCCCTCATTGTCATGCACGCACAGGGGTAGTGCAGCAGATAAGTGAAACCACCGTTCTAAATGTGATACAAGCAACAAATTTGGCATAAATACTCCCAAGGGTTACTTAAAAAAAACATACAGACACCGGTCTCCTGAAATCCAAGAAAGCTGCCATTTTTTAAAGATGGCTTCCACAATCAATAGCAAAATAATACTTTATGCAATAAAAATGCACAGACTTGCTCAATACCAACGATTCTGGGACCAAATCATACATTTTAGATCATGAAGAATCTGATTTTTGAGAAAGGTGATGTTTCTAGAAACCATCTGGTCAACATGAATGATATAACTCCTTGTAAGTTTTCACTGTTTTGGTCTAGAAATAGTGAAAAAGAAACTTCAAATTTATGTTAGTTTTGGATTTCTTATATTTGAAAATCTCCTTTCTTATAGCAAGATCAACTGAATCGGTTAATGCAGTGACATTCTGTGGTAAAATTAGCAGGTTATATGGAAGAATGGCAGTCATCTTGAGAAAATGACAGACATCTTGAATTTCCAATGGCCGGCTTATTTAAAATGTTACCCCTAAGGAGTATTTGTGCCGACTCTGGTGCTAGTATCACATTTTCAACAATTCAACTGAAAGAAAATAATTTATGTATTGCACTAGAAAGACATGTAACCTCCACACAAAGGAATCAAAACAGGGTGGTTCTTGTTGTGAGGAATGAGTGCCTCAATGGACAGGGAGCCAACGCATTTTTTAAAAGTTGCATTTTCAATGCCTCCGAGCACCAAAAAAGCGTTCCATTTTTACTTATTTTATTCAGATGCTTTGGTTCGCCGTCCAAAAAAATAATATATTAATGAAAACATTTAAGGCTTATCCCTGACTGTAGACCGTCTGTCTCTGTCAGGTAATTCACTGCTAACCTGTCAGGTTGGATGGATGGTTGGATGGATGGATGGATGGATGGATGGATGGATAATCTGCAGTGTAGATGGATGGATAATCTAACAAAGACGTTCACATTGTACCCTGGAAATAGCCTTCAGCCTTGTGAGAGCCCGAGTGACGCAGATCTGCTGCTTTGCCTTAAATGATCCGGCATTGAATTGTAATTTGTTCCATCTTCATGACCCACATAAAGTCTGCTAATCGAGCTGCGCTCATGCCAGCTTGCACTGCAGCCGATTTTATCAGGAGGAAATGTGAATCACTTCCGTCATCACAAACAGTTCCAGTAATCATAAAACTCTCCTGTAACGTGATGTGTGGTGGTCGGATCAGGGTTACAGGATGGAGACGAGATTTTTTGCAACTTAGTACATAAATGCGTCGATCATCATCGTACAACCAGCTCAATTATATTACAAAGTATTAAAACGCATTGATTAACTTGTAAGCTTTGCACCAAACTTGACACAGCTGTTATTTGTCCTGAAAAACAGAAATAAGATGGTATTTCAGAGAAAAAAATCTGCAAATGTGACAGCTTTTTCTGTGATGTGTTTCTTTTTTGTAACAATTTAAAATCACAACAGAAAGGTATGTTGGAAAGGTGAAAAAGAGAATGCTTAGAGAACATAGCAACCAGGTTATTATATAAAATATAGGGAGGAATAATTACAATGCTGCTTTCATACCTTCGCCAGCCTGTTAACATGTAGGTCATAAAGTAATCAGCCATGAAATGTCTCAAAACAAACCTTTTTTTTCTTGCTCAGATTATTAAAACCCACTACAAATGGACCTGTGAGTTCACTTCTGCATGTGATATCTTTTTATTGTGAAACCACGTGACATGTTGGTATGAAATCATCTATTACCGCAATGTTTTAGTTATTATACAGATGTTTTCCAGCTGAGATGAAATCTGACATTCCGAACACATCTCAAGAGATATAAATAGCCTTTAAATATAACATTATGGTCAACTTTGAATGTTTTATTTCATGGAAATGCTGGAAAAAAAATCTTTTCAGTGCATTTACTTTTAGAAAAACATTCTCATGTTGAACATTGCACAAAATGTTCTGAAACTGATTCTCTGTTTGCAGTATGTTTGATGTTTGTGTTACTTGGTCAGTGAGCTGCTGCCGTTACAGATGTTTCTGGTCGAATACGGATATTGTGTCGCATTTGTCTGCAAACCAACCTTTTCCACCAAATCAATCATTGTTTTTAAATTTAAAAAAAGTACACATTAACTTTTTCATTTTGTTGAGATCATCCCAGGGGCTAGATCGGGTCCAGTTTTGGCCCCCGAGCCATATGTTGGAGCCTCCTGATTCAGCTGAATCAGCTTCAGTCGGTTGGATTTATTAAAAGCAGACAGTCACATCATAAAACTCGTCTCTTTAATGAAACATCTGCTTAATGAAAAGTTTAATGCGATGACAGACGGGAGGAAGGAAGGAGGGAAGGAGAGGAAGTGTGGGTTTGGGGGGGGGGGGTGAAGATGGAGGATTGTGGGATCTGAAAGCGACTCATTAAAGCATGAGGCCCGAGGCCGGTCACAGGCCCACCATCCACTCCCGCGGGGGGGTCATGGGTCACGTGGTGGATTGTGTGCGGGGGGGGGGGGGGGGGGGGGGTGGATGTAATGACAAGCATCCTGTTTAAGGGTGAGAGACTTTCTTTCTCATCCTCTCTCACATTTCCTTCTTCCTTCTGGAGACAACAGACTTTAACTTCCATGTTGATAATGCATGAAGGCTTTGTGTGTGTGTGTGTGTGTTTGCAGCATGAATAATTCAGCAGAGTGTTTATGTTGTACCGGAGAGAAGATTTTCATCTCTTGTGCAGCTGAAACGATGACCTGCACGGACACTCTTTTACTTTTTGGATGACTTAGCGCAGGTTTTTGGACACTGATCGTTTCCCTCCTAATAACACAACTAAATCATCAGTAATGCAGCCAGTCAGGCTGCTTATAGAGTGAACGTAATGACCATCACAGCAAGGGACCAGGAACTCTGGGGACCACTGGTCTCATTCCAAAAACATGATTTATATCCTCGAGAAAGGTCCAAAGCGAGCAAACTGAGATACAAATGAAATACAGTGAAATACAAACACAGAAAAGGTGTTAAGATGCAGAAATGAACCACAAAATAACCTCAATGCCACACAAAATTACTTAAATGAAGAAAATTCCTCAGAGGAGGTGAATAAATTGTTGATATTTGAAAACTGACTCATTGTAAAAATTAATGCAAGATTAATTACAGCACGCTTGAGTGATGATTCAATGCAAACTGAATTGCGAGTTGCCTTATGTTATGCTTGTAGTATTTTGAATTGCTGTATTGAGTTAGCTTTAGTATTCATTATGAATTTAGAGTTTGCGTACCCATTTGAGACTCAGCCTTATTGTATTTCTGATTGTTTTTTCCATCCACTGCATTTTTGAATAATGCACCAGGCCTAATTGGTTTGATGGGACGTGCTTGACCTTTTTCTTCTTTCAGTTTCATTTATGAAACACTAAAAGTGTAATTTGAGTTCCCTGATTGGGCTTAGAATTTATTTTGGACAACATGCCCTGACTCAGGTTTCATTCATCATCAATAAAAATGTGGATCTCAGTGCATCTGTATTACAATTACTGATGAGTCATGCACTAGAATTTTGTAATGTCCGAGAATTCAAAGTTTTCATTTGGGACCTACAGCAGACATAAGATGGATTGTGATTAATTCAAGTGATTAATTAAAAATCATGTAAGTAAATAGATTGATATTTTTTGATTGCCTGACAGCACTCATGTGAATACTAAAAAAAAAAAATTATAAAAAATAGGTATAACAACAAAATGTTGTTTGAGAATTTCTAATTTAGAAAAACAAAGAATTTATTACAGTGATGAAGAAAACAATGACGTCAGAAAAAAATAGATGTTTGACATACCAGTTTGACTTATGGTTTCAGTAAAATGTCTTCATCGATATGCGGAACAATAGTGGCAGCTGACGAGAGGAGGCAGATGTCAAATGTTTGCTCAATTAGCTGCTGAAATAAACTTGAAAATCATCGAAACATAACTTAGTATATTTGTGAGAATTCCCAATCGAGAGGATTTATTCCCTCCTGTCAGGAGCCAGATGCCCCCGAGCCCGTCAGCTTCTGTTTCGCAATCAATACATACATGTCACACACAGTCCGGGCGTGTATTCCCTGTGCTTGTTACTGTTGCTGATGCTGTTCTGGTGTGGTGAGCTGTCACTGCAGCGAGCTGCGGAGACGTGAGCCTGCAGCACTGCTGACAGCCTGTTTGTGTGTGTGTGTGTGTGTGTGTGTGTGTGTGTGTGTGAGGGGTGAGAAGAGTGACGCAGCTGAGAGAAAACACAAAGGAACAAAGAGATAAAAAAGCTGCACCTGTGTGATGACATCTCTCCCTTCAGTCTCTGAAGGTGTTGATGGAGATAATCAGAGATGTGTTGCATCGCATCTCTCCTGAAAGGAGGGCTACCTTGAAAAATTGACTTTTATAAGCTTTTAACTTTGTTAGTGTTTGATTGCCTCCTAAAAGCTTAATTTATGTCATTATTTCTCTTCATTTATGCATATCTGAGTGATCAATTTACAGCGGCAGTGCTAGACTTTAATTCTTGGGGTGGCCAAGGCGAGTTCAGGGGGTCCACAGACTGTGACAATAAATTAGTTTCTCGAGCAATCAATTGCAGTTGGAGTCGTTACAAACCGCAAATCATGTCAGCGACAACACACATCCCATTTGGAGACAAAATCCAAAAGGCCTCCTCAGGAAAATAAAAGTAGAAATGAAACGCTTGCTTCCTCATATAGTAGTAAATGTTCTATATGTTCATGGCAGACAGCAGCAGGAGTTTGTCTCTCTTCCTGTGCAGGACTGTACCCTTCTGTATCAACAGTAAAAGTTCGGCTTAAAGGAAAAACAAAGGCACAGTCAATAGTGAGAGACGACACAAATGCCCTCAAGGTTTTAGAGAAACAAGTTATCTACAAACTTGAGGCTGCAGCGCGGCAGTAGGTGGAAAGTTGTTAAGAGGTGCAATATCTGCATAGAAAGACGGCGGGCTTTGCCGGGTCCCTGCAGTCTTGTATTTCTTGCAGTCTCCTCTAGATAGAAGTCCACCCTCCATCTATCCTGAAGGTGTTATGTGGCAGCAATATCAGCTTGGCATGATAATATTGGGAGCAACGACCTGGCGTTAGATTTCTCAAAGGGGCTCTGAGGCTTTGGCCCCCGAGGACCCCATGGAGTCCAGCATGGATCCTACATTTAGTGCTTCCCATAGAGCCTCCCTTTGACACCTTGGCAACAGCAGAGCTACAGTGTGTGCGACGCAAGACTACTCTTCTGCTGGGCATTACCTTGGCAAAAAGTGTGGGTGATGTACACGCTTTGTCAATCAGTTCATAATACCAGAGGTGGCATCCGGATGTGAGGTGTGCCACTCTAAGTCTGAACGTTGTTCTCTTCTCTTGTTTTTTTTTTGTTTTTTGTTTTTTTGCCCAGGACAGGCGCCTGTTCAGGGCTGCCAGGGCGAAAAAGAATTTTCCCCTTGTCGGACTAATAAAGGCATAATTCATTCATTCCTAAAGGTGCCTCCGAGTCTATTGTCTATTCAGCCTATAATACCCCTTTCCCACTGAAACTAGTGGGTCGACCCGTGCTTTTTAAACAGGTTGACACCTTTCACGCTGCCTGCAGACCCGGGTCTAAAGCCTGGTCCATGCTTCCCAATTCCAATCAATCGCCTGAGCTGCATGGTTGCGTTTTTCCGCGCTGATGCTGTACCACATTGATGACATCATCTGTGTGACAGAGCACAGCGAGCTAAACAATGGAGAGAAGCATGGAGGCCATGGACACGGTCAAATTTTTTCCATTTTTTGTACTTTTGTCCCTCAACAAACAACAAGGGTCTCCTCACCTGCGAGCGTATAATTTATTGCCCAAGTTACAGGTGCACCTTTGTGACATTGAACTAAAGTTGGCCCTCTACATCGGCGTCATCATGTAAATTTGTCACGCCCTGTGCCCCTGCCACCAGGTCTTGTCTTGTGTTTGTCTGCCCTCATGTTCTCCTGCCTCCCTCGTTACCACCCTAATGGGTTGCACCTGTCCTGCCCTCTATATAAGCCCTGCTCTCCTGGTGTGTCTTGTTGGTTCCTTGTGGGTCTGTCTGCATGCTTTGTGTCCCTGCCTGCATGTCGGCTCAGCTCAGCCTTCCTGAATCCTGCGTTCCTGAATCTTGCGTTCCTGTATCCCTGCGTTCCCGTTCTTGAGAATAAAAGACCTTTTGAACTCTGCCTGGCTGCCTGTGCGTGGGTCCTTCCACTTCGCACCGTGACAAAATGACCCAGTTCTGCTTTCCCACTGAACGACGACGGCTGACGAGCCGATTCAACAAGCCGTTTCGACCGGGGTCGCTTGCAGGGTCAATCGACCCGGGTCAAAATGCTGATTAAACTGTTTCCCACTGCCACGAGGAGCCGATTATTAGCGAGTTTAAACAGGTTTTTTTGGCCAGTGGGAAAGGGGGCTAAGGCTCACACGATATGGCTCTCCAGTGAGCGTTCCTTGAGACAGGGGGAACTCTTTTACCCAATAAGAGCCCTGGGATGCTATATTGACACTACCACAGGAATTAGTATCTCCAAACATTCTTCGATCTGTTATGGAGGCTCTGACGGAGGTTCTGCTCTCTAGCAAGGAGGTGTTATCCCACTGGATCATGGATACCACATTCCTGTCAGGTGGTGGACCGCCTTCTACTTTCGGGTTTGTGCTGCCACTCCACCAGAGTGGTGTCCACACCTTGGGCCATCCTGAGGGGAGTACCCTGGGAATATGACATACATGCCACTGCCTCCTGGGTGACGGCAGGCACCCTTTTCTAGGTTGAACGCCACCACTCCCCATCCACTGGGTGTAGTCCTTGGTTCTGCAGAGGCTTCTCAGTAAGGTTGGTCTGGGATTTCTTTGTGACTATACAGGTGAACATCATTCAGTGCTTCATGGCTGCCTTCTGGTGGTCAGTATGGATGAAAAAGAATGAAAATTACGAATGTAACTATGTTCTATAAATCCCAGATGACCACCAGAATGCTCTGTCACTCTGATTCCTTGTGATCACGCAAGAAGATTCTGTAGGAGCCAAGCCTGTGGTGATACCTGAACTCAATACCTTCCTAGGGTCACCAAAGGGTCACAGGTGACCTTGTTGGTATACATACTTGAACTGCGTGAAGGGAACTTTTAATGCTTTCAATGCCGCCTTCTGGTGGTCATCTGAGATTCATAGAAACGTAGTTACATTGATAACTTTCAATTTCTTTAACAAAACTAGCTGGCTTCATTTAAAGCAAAAGTATTCAGTTTATTCTTTAACAGAACTCTCCTGCTTAATTTGAAATTGTATATATTTATAGAAAACAAAACCAAATCATTCCAATTATAATGCACATTTAGTGCAATTAGAAACGTGCAAACTAAGTCTGTGCAACAGTTGTAAAATTGTAAAATATTTGTGCCTCAAAGGGAATGACTGTAGGCTACTTTTAAGTGAAAAAGACTGAACTCATAACTCAAGGCTACACGCACTGCAGTCACCCAATTGTTTTCCATTTGTATTTGTTTTGAGTTCTTGCAGCAGTCGCGTTTGTCTTTCAGAGTAAAACTCAGAGCAAGAAATTTCATAATTTAGAGTGACAGTGAGTTCACTTCTCATTAATTCAGCAGAACATTTGTTCTGCACATCAATCCACTTATTGTTTATGAAAGAAAAAAAATCATCACCACAAACCCAATGGAAGATGGGATGCTGAGTACAAAGGATACAACAGCCTGCCTGTTGGGGAGGTCAGCTGCCTGAAGAACATGAACCCTTCTCAGTCCTGTTCCTTTTGGACTGAAACTTTTCCTTCTCCTCAGGGTCTGGGAGGAGGACAGTTATGAGGAGCTTCAGAAGGCTGTTTGCAGTCACATACTCTTCCTCAAGCTCATCCATAGAGATGTTTACCTTGCAAGAGATGAGAAATTGACCTGAGTCACTAGTGACACATCGGGCATTCAAAGTGGTATATTAATGGAAAAAAACATCAGATTGTACACATTTAGAATTTTACACAGTATTTTGACTACCTGTAGAGTTTATTCATTTATTCATCCATATATTAAGTATATGAACTGTTTGAATTTGTAGGAAGTTGTATAAAAGATTTGATGTGTGTATATTGTAAAGTAAGTTTATGAATATGTATTTTTTAGTATTAACTGTAAATTGTATTTATTTGTTCCTAACCATCAATATTATTAAAACATAGTTTATGGTTTATTCATTCCTACCAGCCAAGCAGGAGAAACTGCTCAGTGATCTTGTCCAGAGAAAGAGAAAGGGGCGACAGGAAGAAGAAGTAGTTCTCCTCTGAGAAGTCAAACCACTTCTGGACAGAACTGATTTCAGCTTTTAAGAGTCCGTAAACTCCTGCCTGGAAACATCAGCATCAGTCGGCGAGAGAAGCTGAAGCTTTAGTCTTTTGCTGTAGAG
Source organism: Salarias fasciatus (assembly GCF_902148845.1). Lineage (NCBI taxonomy): Eukaryota > Metazoa > Chordata > Actinopteri > Blenniiformes > Blenniidae > Salarias > Salarias fasciatus. Next base: position 27,021,345 of record NC_043758.1, on the reverse strand, counting down.
AAAAATGAAGGTGGACAAGCGTCACTCTATCTGGCCACTCTGAAGATGATGGTAGACAGGATACAGAGGAGATTTGACACCCCGAAAAAAGTTACTTCGTTTCTCTATTTGCTGGAACAGGGACATGAAGTTGCTTCACAGTGATAAGTCTGTCTTTATGTGGCTTTATATTACAAGGTCCACGGCATACGTGTGTTCTCTCGATGCTGAAAAAGCTTTTTGGACCTTGGGAAATAATGTAAATAAAATATTACAATCAAGGTCCGAGACGTCGCCCGGTATGGCGCAGCCGGGGCCCCACCCTGGAGCCAGGCCTGGGGTTGGGGCTGGCAAGCGAGCACCTGGTGGCCGGGCCTTTGCCCAAATGGGGCCCGGCCGGGCTCAGCCCGAAGGGGCGATGTGGGCCGACCCTCCGGTGGACCCACCACCTGCCGAGGGAATCGTAGGGGCCGGGTGCAATGTGGATTGGGTGGCAGCCGACGGCAGGGTGCCCGGTGACCCGATCCTCAGACACAGAGACTAGCTCTAGGGACATGGAATGTCACCTCGTTGGGGGGGAAGGAGCCCGAGCTTGTAAGTGAGGTTGAGAGATACCGGCTAGATATAGTCGGTCTCACCTCCACACACAGCCTGGGCTCTGGAACCCAACCTCTCGAGAAGGGCTGGACTCTCCACTTCTCTGGTGTTGCCCGCAGTGAGAGGTGGCGGGCTGGTGTGGGTTTGCTTACAGCCCCACAGCTCAGCCGCCATATGTTGGAGTTCACCCCAGTGAACGAGAGGGTCGCATCCCTGCGCCTTCGGGTCGGGGATAGGTGCCTCACTGTTGTTTCGGCTTATGGGCCGAGCAGCAGTGCAGAGTACCCGGCCTTCTTGGAGTCCCTGGGAGGGGTGCTAGACAGTGCTCCGACTGGGGACTCCATTGTTCTACTGGGGGACTTCAACGCCCACGTGGGTTGCAACAGTGAGACCTGGAAGGGGGTGATTGGATCGCATGGCCTCTCTGATCTGAACTCGAGTGGTGTTCTGTTATTGGACTTCTGTGCTAGTCACAGTTAGTCCATGTTCGAGCACAGGGGTGTCCATAAGTGCACTTGGCACCAGGACACCCTAGGTCGGAGGTCGATGATCGACTTTGTTGTCGTTTCATCTGATCTCCGACCACGTGTTTTGGACACTCGGGTGAAGAGAGGAGCAGAGCTGTCAACCAATCACCACCTGGTGGTGAGTTGGATTCACTGGCGGAGGAGAAAACCGGACAGACTTGGCAGACCCAAACGTATTGTGAGGGTCTGTTGGGAACGTCTGGTGGAACCCTCTGTCAGCATGGTTTTCAACTCCCACCTCCGGGAGAGCTTCTCTCATGTCCCGAGGGAGGCTGGAGCCATTGAGTCCGAGTGGACCATGTTCTCCACCTCCATTGTCGAAGCAGCTGCCCGGAGCTGTGGTCGTAAGGTCTCCGGTGCCTGTCGTGGCGGCAACCCCCGAACCCGGTGGTGGACACCGGAAGTAAGGGCAGCCGTCAAGCTGAAGAAGGAGTCCTATTGAGCCTTGTTGGCTCATGGGACTCCAGAAGCAGCTGACAGGTACCGGCAGGCCAAGCGAACTGCAGCCCGATTGGTTGTGGAGGCAAAAACTCGGGTCTGGGAGGAGTTCGGGGAGGCCATGGAGAAAGACTATCAGTCAGCCTCGAAGAAATTCTGGCAAACAGTCCGGCGCTTCAGGAGGAGAAAGCAGGTCTCTGCCAACACTGTTTACAGTGGAGGTGGGGAGTTGCTGACCTCAACTGGGGATATCATAGGACGGTGGAAGGAATACTTCGAGGACCTCCTCAACCTGTCGCCACATCTTCAGTGGAGGAAGCAGAGGCTGAGGTCTCAGAGGTGGACTCGTCCATCACCCAAGCCGAAGTCACCGAGGTGGTTGGTAAGCTCCTCGGTGGCAAGGCACCGGGGGTGGACGAGATTCAACCTGAGTACCTTAAGTCTCTGGATGTGCAGGGACTGTCTTGGTTGACACGTCTCTGCAACATCACGTGGCGGTCGGGGACAGTGACTCTGGATTGGCAGACCGGGGTGGTGGTCCCCCTATTTAAAAAGGGGGACTGGAGGATGTGCTCCAACTATAGGGGGATCACACTCCTCAGCCTCCCCGGGAAAGTCTATTCCAGGGTACTGGAGAGGAGGATCCGACCGATAGCCGAACCTCAGATTCAGGAGGAACAATGTGGTTTTCGTCCTGGTCGTGGAACAGTGGACCAGCTCTACACCCTCCATAGGGTGCTCGAGGGCTCATGGGAGTTTGCCCAACCAGTTCACATGTGTTTTGTGGACTTGGAGAAGGCGTTCGACCGCGTCCCTCGTGGTGTCTTGTGGGGGGTGCTCCAGGAATATGGAGTCCGGGGCCCCTTGTTAAGGGCCGTCCGTTCTCTGTATGACCGGAGTAGGAGTCTGGTCCGCATTGCCGGCAGTAAGTTGGACCTGTTCCCGGTGCATGTTGGACTCTGGCAGGGCTGCCCTTTGTCACTGGTTCTGTTCATAATTTTTATGGACAGAATTTATAGGTGCAGTCAGGGGCCAGAGGGGGTCCGGTTCGGCGACCACAGGATTTCATCTCTGCTTTTTGCAGGTGATGTTGTCCTGTTGGCTTCATCGAACCCGGACCTAAAGCATGCACTGGGGCGGTTCGCAGCTGAGTGTGAAGCGACAGGAATGAGGATCAGCACCTCCAAATCCGAGGCCATGGTCCTCAACCGGAACAAGGTGGCCTGCCCTTTCCAGGTCGGTGGAGAGACCCTAGCTCAGGTGGAGGAGTTTAAGTATCTTGGGGTCTTGTTCACAGTGAGGGACGGATGGAGGGTGAGATTGACAGGCGGATCAGTGCAGCGACTGCAGTGATGCAGTCGTTGTATCGGTCCGTTGTGGTGAAGAGGGAGCTGAGCCGAAAGGCGAAGCTCTCGATTTACCGGTCAATCTACGTTCCCACCCTCACCTATGGTCATGAGCTTTGGGTCATGACCGAAAGGACAAGATCCCGGATGCAAGCGGCCGAAATGAGCTTCCTCCGTAGGGTGCCTGGGCGCTCCCTTAGAGATAGGGTGAGGAGCTCAGTCACCAGGAAGGAGCTGGGAGTAGAGCCGCTTCTCCTCCACATCAAGAGGGGCCAGCTGAGGTGGCTCGGGCATCTGTTAAGAATGCCTCCTGGACGCCTCCCTGGGGAGGTTTTCCAGGCATGTTCCACCGGGAGGAGACCCCAGGGAAGACCCAGGACACGCTGGAGAGACTATGTCTCTCGGCTGGCCTGGGAACGCCTTGGGATCCTCCCGGAAGAGCTGGAGGAAGTGTCTGGGGACAGGAAGTCTGGGCATCTCTGCTGAGACTGCTGAGACTGCTGCCCCCGCGACCCGGCCCCGGATAAGCAATTGAAGATGGATGGACTTTAAATAAATTTGGTCTCGGTGACAATTTTATTAGGTGAGTAAAAATGTTGTATGATAGTCCGCAGGCCACTATTTTAACTTATGGTCTTAAATCAGACAGTTTTCCATTATATAGAGGAACCACACAAAACTGCCCCTTGTCACCTCTTGTGTTTGCTCTGGCAATTGAGCCATTGGCAGAGGCCAGTGAGGATGGCACCTGCCATACAGCATATTAGTTGATTATGAGCATAAGATAAGTGCTTATGCAGATGATGTTTTGATATTTATTTCCAATCTGGAAACATCAATACCAGTTTTACTTAGGATTATTGATTTATTTAGCAAATTATCTGGGTATAAAATAAATCTGGCCAACTCTGAATCTACTTAGGAGTCTTAATGCAGTACCATCTGCCTTGCCTTCTTTTCCCTTTAAGTCGTCTCATGCCGGACTTGTTAACGTGGGTATATTCGTAACTTCTAAATTTGAACAAATGCATAATTTTGTTCCAACATTTGAGAAAGTGAAGCAGGATTTGGAATGATGGAGTTCTTTGCCTATCACTTCAACCCTACACTTCTAACTCTCTCTGATGTGATCTGGTGGAGAAGAAACAGGTGGAAGGTCCTCCTCATGTTCTTGTCCCTGATGTTTTTCATGTGCTCACCACTTGAATCATTCTGCTTCAGGTATGTCAGTCCACCATGGACTGTTGAAATAGTGTGTTTGCACAGAGTGTGGTGTGTTTTCTAAGTATTACTGCACACTTTTTCCATCCAGGTGTAGTCTTCTTCCCATTCCTCCCAGTATTTCTGCAGTCTCTTTTTTATCCTCGATGGAGAAGGTGTAGTATCCCAGTGGTCCTGTTGAAAATAATCATTTTAAACACATTTGTATACATGAACGGCATAATGCGATCCACATTCAATCTTCCTAATTCCTGCTTCCTGTTTACTTCACAGTTACGTCAACTCGTACGAGGTAACACGTGCAGAACGAATAACCCGCTGTAAAATTTCTTCCGCTGTCAGCCGCTATTTATTTTTGCCTAAGTTTTAATATAAAGCACAATGTTATTTAATATTTCAGATGGCATTTTAAAGACTATGTTTAATTCTCTCAGTAATACTGGACAAAGTGTGTCCCTTTGTAGGTCAACAAGGGAGTTGTAGTTTTGTTTCCAAATATTCCATTTGTCAAGAGACGGTTGCAAACTTGACACAAGACGCTCCACAAGTCCACAATCACGTTCATTACTTGTTTGTGAATAAATGGACTGGTTGGGGTTGTTAATTAGCACCAGAGCTTCAGAAAGCCTCACTTTTTAGAAGATAATTAGGATGATTTGGACAAACCCTCCAAAAGCTTTTATCCACTTAATAACAGGCTTATTCTGCATCATTTTAATCATCAAGCAGGCTCATCTAAAAATACCTTGGTAATAATAGTCAGACTTCCTGCTTGTTTCTCTTCCTTCATGCCTCTACAACAGTGCCCTCTGCTGGTCACAGCTCATACAACAAAAAGAAGAGGGCATTTTTGAATTCCAAAAGACATTTATTTCCTTCTCAAAAACTACAAAGATTTGATTTTAAATTACAGTGTGACACGTTTCAACAATAACATATGCACAGTGCTTTCATCAAGTAAACCTACAAGGATTTCGAGTCTTTCAAGTGGGTTCCAGGTTCTTTCTGCTCAAGGCTGGGCCGGGCCAGTAAGAGCAGGTCGAGTCAAGTTCTGAGACCGGGGTGGAGGGAGGGCTGGGGGGACCCCCGGGAAGGCCTTCGTCCTCCCACTCTGCAGGGTGAGTCATCCTCAGCACAGAGCAGTGCGGGAGGGGGGGGTTCCAGCAGGAAGGGTGGGGGCATGATCAAGGGAAATGCAGTCAAACATACACAGTGCAACAGTGAATCATCCGGTTTCTGATTGAACGAGAAACTGTAACCAAGAACGGTACTGTGGACCAGTTTAACGTGGCTTTCCCATCAGCCTCGGCTACAACGTGTGATTAGCAGAGTACAGCAGCATGCTAAAAGAAAAAAGTGAAAATCATGTCTGAATACGTGTTAGCATCCTGACATTTCAAAAACAGAAAGAAAACTGGCCTCATCTGTTGTTTAAGTTCATGATCACGCTGCAACCGAGTGAGAGAAATTATAGTGCTGAGACAGATGTGTGTGAATATGAGACATAGAGTTCATAAAATGAAATGTAAATTCCCTGTTTGAGCAGTTTTTAACCAAACCAACTCACACTCTGGACATATAGTCATCTTTGGCTATTCCCAGGAATTTTTCAACGTAGTTGGATCATTTAACAGTGATCCCTCAATTTTTCTTGTGTAGCAGTTGTATTCAGAATATTTTTTTTCTAACAAAAATAGCCCATGTGTGAAACATGAGGTCAAATGAACTATCTTCAGTGTAAGAAAAAAAAAACCAGGCCTCAGACTAATGGGAATCCTCAGTTTCCTCATATGGTCGTCAGCTTCAGCCACAGCAGCAGTTGGAGAATCTTGAGGCTGGTGTCAAATAACAAAAATGCTAAAAGACTTCCTGGGCCACCAGGAAGTGGAGAAGGCATAGGGTGCTTTAAAGCCCCGTGTGAGATAAACATCAACCTTTTAAAAACTGAACCATCTAAATCTTCACAAGTGGAACTCCAGGATATGAAGAACAAGAGGTGGGCTCATGATGAGTCTTCTAAACATCCAGGCTCCAGCTGACGGCGGCCTCCTGTTTGATGTGAGTGGTGCACGCGGGGGGGGGGGGGGGGGGGGGGGGGGGGCTCATCCTGAATCATCCCCGCTGGTCTCGGATGCTCCCTTCGTGTTCTCCTCCGAGCCCTCCGCCGTGCCGCTGTCGGACTCCTCCTCGATGGTGAAGCGCGTGTCCCCGGAGGAGCAGAGGGAGCTGATGCTGCTCTGCTCCGTGCACAGCGCGCACGCCAGCGGCGAGGGCAGCGCGCCCTCGTGCGACAGGTGTCCGAAGTGCTTCCCGTGGTTTGCGCAGAAAGGCAAGGCCACCTGCAGGGAGGGCAGCCCGGGCGCGACGGCGGAGAACGTCAGGCTGTGCTTCTTGGGCAGCGCGCCCCACTCTCGCTGCTCCTCCTCGTGCACCAGGCGCGTGAAGATGTTGACCCTCTTCTTCTCGCGTCTCTTCGAGCGGAAGTAGCCCATCATTATACCGGAGAGGAAGATCCCATAGAAAGACATGACGATTAAAATGTAGAGGTACGCGTTTCCGCCGCTCTTGTCCGCCGGGGGTCCCGCTGCGCTCTCCGTCTGCACCGGCAGGAGTTTGGGTGACATCGTAGAGTTTTCCAGGTGCTCCATTTTTTTTTTCCTTTCAGCGTAGCCTCTGTTGAGAGCTTTAAAATTGTGCTGAAAAAAGGTGCAGAAGTAAATTGGTAAGTATCAGTGCTGCCAGGGAGTTCTTGCGCCTTTACGCACGCTTTACGCACAAAGATAACTTGTAATTATCCTTTACATTTCCAAGCACATAAAGAATCAACTTGACAATTACATTATAAATCAACGTTTCAGTCTGCTTTTACATTCCGCCATTGTAAAGTTCAATTTTTTGACAACTAAAAATGCTTTACAGGTTTGGAAAAAGTTATCATAAATCCACAAGAGCATTCCCGAGGATTAAACTCAATTAACGATTCTTGATCCAAACCTGAATAAATCTACAAAGGTTCATTCTGTAGTCTGATTTCTCAACTCACCAAACTGAAAAGCTGTGTGTGTGTGTGTGTGTCTCTTCTCCTTGCAGCTCTTCTTGGAGTTTTGTCAGAGCCTCTGAGGGGATGAAGTTATTTATACCAAGACCCTGACATGTCACGAGCCACGTGATGGACGTTCATGCTTGTAACATGAGCGCGCTGAACTCCTGAAGCCAGATGTTTTTCTTTTATTTTTTTCCAAAAAAATTAAATAAAGAGCACATTTCTCATTATTTTAAGTGGTCTTCATGTTCGGGAGTCTATTAAACTTATGCAAAATGGATAAGAAATACTCACAGTGAGCAATTAATCTCCTCCAGCGGAAAATAGCTTTAAATAACTATTTTTTAATGCATTGCACCACACGTTATTTCTCTTAGAAATCAATCAAAATTAAGTTGATATGTTGTAAAGCTTAGTGATTGATATTATCATTATTCTCAACCCTGTCTCTGTTAGTGCAACATGTTAGAGATACAGAGTGATTTGGATGTTTAAAAAAAAAAGTGGAGTTCATGGGAAGAATGATGTAGACTTATGGATATTTATATACAATTTATATACAATCTGAAAATAAAGAGTAGTAATCCAACTCAAACTGAGGCTCCAATATGGACCACTAAACTAGAAAACCAAGTATGAAAATATCAAACTCTGCGATATTTTTCTTAATTTCGTCCAAGATTGTAGTCATTTTTGTCAGCGGTTGTTTGATTTTGGTACATTTTCATCATATGTAGCTACTCTGTGCCACAACAATAGCTCGTATGCTCACAGGAAGTAGACGTCAGCACATAACTCCAGTTTTATCTTCCCTCATTGGCTTCCTATTAGTTTTAGAATCCAATTCAAAATGTTGCTGTTTGTTTTTAAGTCCTTGCACAATTTGGCACCTTCTTGTTTAACTGAGCTGATTATGCTGCGTAACCCACAAAGAACCTTGAGGTCCTCCAACCAACTTCTTTTGGACATCCCATGGTCTAATCTAAGAACTAGAGGAGACCTGGCATTTGCTATTGCAGGCCCTGAACTTTGGAATAATCTTCCTATTAATATCAGAGCTGCTTCCTCTGCTGAGTCTTTTAAATCATTGCTGAAAACCTACTTCTTTTCACTGGCTTTCAATTCAAGTTGATTTTAAGGCTTTTTGGTATTGTAATTTTATTGTATTAGCAGTTTTGTTTTAAATCTTGTTTTTAATGTTTATTATATACTGCTCACAAAAATTAAACACTTATTTTATTGGGCCTGGCATGAAATCAATTAAACCTGTGTGATAATTTTGTGGTTGGTTAAGCAGCTGAGGGCATCGTTAATCACTTTCAGCTGCATTGTTGTTCATGAAATTAACAACAGGTGCACGACAGTGGCAACAATTAGGAAACATTCAAAACAGGACTGATTTTACATGTGGAGGTAGAAGGTCCTCAACCCATCAGCAGGACCGATACCTGCTCCTTTGTGAAAGACGGAACAGGGTGAGCACTGCTCGTGCCCTGCAGAATGACCTCCAGATGGCCACTGGTGTGAATGTCTCTATTCAAACAATCCGGAACAGACTTCATGAAGGTGGCCTGAGGGCCCGACGTCCTGTGGTGGACCCTGTGCTCACTGCCCAGCACCGTGGAGCTCAACTGGCATGTGCTCAGGAACACCAGAATTGGCAAGTCCACCACTGGTGCCCTATACTTTTCACAGACGAGAGCAGGTTCACCCTGAGCACCTGTGATAGACGTGAAAGGGTCTGGAGAAGCCAAAGAGAACGTTATGCTGCCTCCAACGTCGTTCAACATGACAGGTTTGGTGGTGGGTCAGTGATGGTCTGGGGAGCCATATCCATGGAGGGACGCACAGACCTCTACTGCCTAGAAGACGGTGCTCTGACTGCCATAAGGTATCGAGATAAAATCCTTGGCCCCTTTGTCAGACCCTACGCTGGTGCAGTAGATCCTGGTTTCCTGCTAATGCACGACAATGCCCGGCCTCATGTAGCAAGAGTATGCAGGCAGTACCAGGAGGATGAAGGAATTGAAACAATTGAACGGCCTTCACGATCCCCTGACTTAAACCCAATAGAACACCTCTGGGACATTATGTTTCAGTCCATTAGGCGCCGCCAGGTTGCTCCTCAGACTGTACAACAGCTCAGGGATGCCCTCACACAGATCTGGGAGGAAATGCCACAAGACACCAATTGCGCCCTCTGTAGGCTGAAAACTTTTATTTCCATTAAAAGACTTGGCATCCTGTTGTTCCTAAGACATTGACCTGTCGTTATTTGTAGGGATAACCAACTTCATATTGAGATCTGATGTATCTAATGTGTTTCTTCAAAGTGTTCCTTCAATTTTTGTGAGCAGTGTAGTTGACCTTTTATTATGTAACGGCAGTTTATTGAATTGTGGAAAGCACTTTGGGGCAGTATGTTTCTGTTTTTAAATGTGCTATATAAATAAACTTGACCTTGACAACAAAGAAAAGTTTTCAAGTTTAAATTTAAAGGTTTTCATGGCTCTATTTCACTGGTCTGGCCGACTCAAGATAAAAACAGGCTGCATGAGGCCCCTGGACTAAGATGTGTGTGACACCCCTGCTGTCGTGGCATCATTCTCATTTAACACAACTAAACTGTAACATCTCATTAAAACATTGTATCATTAGGTTTTCTTTTCTCAAACTGTGACACATTTTTGAGGTTCATTGAATTTCCATTAGCATGTCATCCAGCTCTTCGTCATTTGGACAGTATGCTTCAGGGCGGCTCTTTTTCCATTAATGAAATCAGGATCTCTGAATGAGTGATGTAACCCATCAGAGACCACCAAGAATCATGATTTACCTCAAAAGCATCCAGAGCGCAATTGAATGAATCCTCATTCTTCAAAAAAAGATTTTAATACCATGTGTCTAGACTTGATTTCACATGCAGTAAAGTTAAAAGACGGAGAAAAGCGGACATCAAACACACATAATCCAAAGGTAACATTTATTCACTTCATTGGAGTCATTTCCTTCAAAGGCAGATTACAAATAAATAGAGAGGTGTTCCAGAAAAGTCTCTCTGAGCTGAGGATTGGTCAGAGTTCATGTTAAAGTCTGTGCAGAGTAAATCTGGAAGTTGGTTTTATGAATACAAAACACACATGAGAAAAGGTTTCCTTCAACTGTTTGGTGAATTTGCATTTCTTTTTGGTGAACAGGTGTGATGAGATGAGATTTTCTGCAGAGTTGTGCTGCTGAAGCGACTTTACACTCTTCCTTTGGATTGTGGACAGTTCTTTAGTTATTGCACTGCATCTGAATGTGAATGACGCATGGGATCAGAAGAACCCACAATGCACTGCTCTTTGGAGCTCTTTCAGTCCATTTGGACGCAGTTGTTGAGTGTGTACAGATGGCTTCACACCACACTTGCACCACCTGCAGGGATGATGTGTGGCGTTCATCCCTGATGCTGCAGCACCAAGTCCTGCTCTGAAACTGGACCAGAGCTTTTAATTCTCATCTGTCTCAGTAGTGAAGCAGACAAGCAGACAAGGTTATTCATGGGTGTCATCGAGGGACTGTCTTTGTGTCTTTTTTTAATTTGTCTTGTAATACGAAAACTGTAAAGAAGATGATATCTTCTTTAAAATGTCTAATTATTTAAATAAAACAATATAATTTCAGTTGAATTTGAAATAGTTTGTTAGAATGTTCTGTTAAAATTGTAGCAATGTGATTACAGTCAGATATGCAGTGTCTCTCAGTCGTGTAGCAATTCTGACCATTTTTAAGGCCTCGCTTACATGTTTGAAGTGAAAATGCGTCATTCTTTGCATTTTCATTTCAGAAAAGCTTCGTGTCTGCATGGCAACGTTTTTGAAAACGATGTCTTGTTCGTCGGAGTTGGATTAGTATTACAGTAACTCTCAACTGAAACTACCAAGTCCAGGAGAATATGGACGGGGAGTCACGACACTCTGGACGCAAACGTTGTTGTTATTGTCATCTACTCTCACATAAGAACCGTGACTACGGCCATGGTGGACATTAGCGGCATCTCAGAAAAGTTGAGTTTTTTCCCCGTTTCCATGGAGACAGAATGGCGTGGTTTCAAAAAGTTGTGCTATCGGTGGCTCAGAGTACTGTTGGTTTAAGAGTAACAAAGCCAATAACAATGACTTCCCATAACGCAATGAAATATGTGAGTCGATACAGTAATGACACTTTACCAGTTATTCCACTCCTGGCTGGATTTTCTGTCACTGAAATAAGTTAAATAGTTTAATAACTGAAGTTAAATTCATTCATTGAGGAAACATACGATGCAGCACATTCTCTCAATTAAGGGAGTGGAAAATTATTACATTATTGGACATATTACATTACTTTTTGCTACAGTGCTCTTAGAGATTCATCATTTATCGATGAGCCACAGTGTTCAATAAATCCTCACCAGTCACTCAGAGTTGATGGTGTGGTGGTAGATTATATTTATAGCTGCTAACTCAGTTCAGTTAACTATATTTAGCTTGATTGGTTGCCATTCAGACCGCTGCATTTTCACTTTCAGTTTCACTCCGTCACAGGCAGAGCCAGGAGAATCTCAGGAGTTTAAAACCTTATTTTTCTCCAGTTTAAAAACTAAAATCAGACGGCTCCACGCAGTCTTTAAAATACACAGCCTGCACTCATTTTCTCTCTTTTTTTTTTTTAAATTCCAGAGACTCCGAATCACAACAGTTCATCAGGTGTAACACAGCGATGGAGTCGGGAGCTGTTTATGGATATACTGAGTCATACTGAAGCGTCCCACCCACAGCCGCTGAGGATGCTGTAATTGTGCGCTGTAATGGCCGGCCTTACATGGGCAGGAATTATGCATTTCCATATTGCACTGATTTATCAAACACAACAGTGATTACATGGTAATTTCATCTCTAACACAAACACGTAGGAAGAAGGACGCTCTGCTGCTGCAGGACGGATCAGTAGACTAAACAGCAGCGCGGTTGTGCTTCTCTCAACCTTTTCTTAAAGTCCTGACGCCTCGAACCAATCGGCTCTCGTCTGCCCTCGGATGACTGAGGCGTCCCGCGAGGGTGGGAGTCTCAGTCCGACTGTGGGTGGGAAACAAAATAAACCAGACGGGACACAAAACAAAAGAAACCGAAGGGAGGTTAACCGTCTCCTGACCTGCAGGACGTGGAAAACCGGAGAGGAGCGAAATCTGAAGAGCATCAAAAGAATTAAAGATCCGAGTTCAGCATCGATAACTCTGTTTCATGACTCAACATCTGGAACAATAAAGACCTCCTGGAAGGGGGGAGGGGGTGAAAACACACCTGGCTGAGGAGGACGTTAACGGTTTCTTCACATTCACTAGTTTTTTGTGTGGGATTCGTTTCAGACTGTCATTTCCCGCCGTACATCCTCTCGATGTCGTCCAGGTAACGCGTCTTCAGCTCTTTGCGTTTGAGCTTGAAGGCGTCGGTCACTAGCCCCGTCTCCGGGGTCCACGGCTCCGGGCACAGGCAGATCTTGCGGGGGATCTCAAAGCGCTCCAGCTGGGCTGCAACAGAAGAGGGATTTAGGAAAAATATGAAGTCATGCATAGAGCAGTTCAACCAAAAGGCAAACATCCATCCACACATCTTCCACACCAAACACTTTCCACTAGATAAAGATCAACTAGAAGTATCTGATTTCTCATCTGAGAAAAAGTTTTTGCGAAGCCAAACAGGTGGACAGATGTATTCTCACCAATATGCTTGAGCAGCAGCTGTTTGACTCCGTTTTTAATGATTAACACTAAGCTGTTAAGAGAAATTTCATCTATTTTACCTGCTTTTGCTGTTTGTTTAGGTAATTTTTCACCTTTTCTCATAGATTTTAGCTGTTTCTTGTGATTTTTGCTATTTCTCATGATTTCAGCTATTCCTATTTCTTTTTTGCTGATTTAATTGCGTAAAGTGATTTTAGCTCTGTTTTCATCTTTTCCAGTGATTTTTGTTGTTTCTTTTTCACCTATCCTACTGATTTTAGCAGTTTCTCCTGATTTTATGTGTTCAATTCTTTTTTTTTTTCTTCTATTTTTTATCAATTTTAGTTGTTTTAGCCTACTTCAGTTTTTCTAACCAGGATATTTTTTTTTAATAACTCTAATAAATAAACTGTAAGATTAACATGCTTTTTTGTATATAGCATTGTAAAAGCAAAGGGAAGTCACAGCAGAGGGGCTAAAAAGCCTCGTGTGGCTCTAATATGACTCTAAAGTGGCATCGGTGCACCTGGTGTTTGAGACCTGTTGAACACCATCATCCAGCCCAGGTTCTGAAAGAATTTGTCAATACAATATTAAACCTCTTTTTGTAGTTAATCTAAGAGGATACCTCCATCTAGAATGAGTCCAGGTGATAATCTGACCTACATGCAGTCCAGAGTTATTCGACTGTTTATGAAGACAAAACAAAAAACCTAGAGACGCCAAAACTTTATGAAATTCCGGTTCCTGTTGAAAAGAGCTGAAGCAGTAGTAAACATGTCTCTGTCCAAACTTTTCTGAAGCATTTTTTTCTTGCATTCCTTTTAATTTTGCAGTCTTTCTGCAGTTCTCAATTGAAAATGACATTTTTAGGATTGCATTCTGCTTCTCTTGACTTGTTTTTGATGTGCGATGAAGCGATCCAGCCACATTCAAAGCTCTTTTCTATTGTTCCATTTCCTCCGTGACTCCTACCTGCCAGTGCAGCTTCGGTGATGACCTTGAGGACCAGCTCCTCCATGGCCTTGCTGCTGCACAGGTCTTCCCACGACCCTCGGATGTCGTACTGCTGAGCCAGAACCTGCAGCTGTTTCTGATTGGGCACCACAAAGCCGATCACGTACGTCTCACCGCTGCCGACCAGGAGAGAAAGAAGAAAAAAAAGCTGAACGACAGAGTTGATGGAGCACAAGCACTTGCATGTCTGCACGACAGAGTGAGGCAGGAATCAGTTCCTCTCTGAGTGAGACATTTAGCCCTACAAGGCGATGTAAACAATTCGCGCCTGATGAGTGTGTGACCTTCACAACCGCCGCTGTTATGACACAGAACAGAATGAACATTTCAGGCTGTGGAGTCCAACACGTCCTCGAAAACGCAAAAATGTTCTGACCCGCACTCTGGAAAACCGCTTAAAAACCTAGTAAATGTATGACAGAGCAGTTTTGGTTTCAATAGTCCAGGTTTTACCCCCCTTTCGAACGATGAACGGATTATTTCAAAGCAAACAACTGGCTATTTTTACATGTGGATAGAAGTTGTTGTTGTTAATAAATGTGTGACATTTCCAGGCAATATTTGAATATTCACTCATTTTAAGTCATTACTGAATTCAGAAATATAAAATAGACTCAATAGATGGATGCCTCTTCTAGATTCCCTAATATGATGTGTGCATTATTTGTTAACAGATGTTTTGCTTTCATTTCTTTGAATTGCAAAAGATGCTGATTTTCAAAAAGTGATCTCTTCCATTAAAAAAAAACTAAATAATGTAAACAGCTAAAACAGACAGAAGAGCTAGAATTGCTAAAAAGGATAAAATAACTAAAACTACCCCACATGTGAAACAATGTAAAATATCTGGAACACACCTGTTGGCATAGGCACAGATGTTATCAATGAGGGGGCAGTTCTTCAGCATGGCCTCCACCTTCCCCAGAGAGATGTACTCTCCGGCCTGCAGCTTCACCAGGTCCTTCTTACGGTCTGCAAACACAGCAGAGGGAGACTGTGGGCGTGTGTTTATCTGTGTGTGTGTGTGTGTGTGTGTGTGTGTGTGTGTGTGTGTGTGTGTGTGTGTGTATAAGGTGAGTTCTTGGTGGGTGTTCCAGTGATCTGTGTTTGTCTGTCTGGTATCATCAAGATGAAAAGAGAGAATGGGTTGAGGAGTTTTGTCTTGTGGAGGAATCTGGGGAAATGACGTCGAATCTGATTTGGTGGAAATTTTTCTGTCAGACTGATGAAGGGAAGCGAAAACAGAGGAGCTGAGTGGAGGAAGTCCAAGGAACTGGGTCACATAGTTTCAAAAAATGTGCTTATGATAATGTCACGATACATTTTTCAGTGGTTTTAAGGAATTTACCCCATTTTGTGTTGTTCTAGGAAGTTTTTGATCCTTTGAGTCGTGCCACAATATTCTGATATCAAACACTCCTCTTTGTCTCATGTTTGATTAAATGTATTTGTTTTGAATACTCAGATTGTGTGGAGTGCGCATTCAATACAACCGACCACCTAAGAAGTCACGTTTCCTCCTCTCTGAAGTGGTTTTGCCTCAAGTAAACTGATAAAAACCAAACATCTCTAGGAGATTGTTTCAGATGGTATTTAGCACAATGAATTCATTTGAAATATGGAAGGTCCTGGATATCTTTTGTCCTGTATTCTTTCTGCCCAGTTTACACAATGTTTCAAGTGAAAGCACATCATTTTTGCCTTTTTGTTTCAGAAACGAAAAATATCTGTTTTATATGGACATGGTAGAAATGCTAAAAATTATGTAATGAGGCTGTTGGGCCACTAGTTGGTGTTATCTGTTGTTTTTAGAATTAAACAGCATGTGAGCACACTGTTAACATTAGCAATGTTGCTTATACAGACATTCACATGGACAGACGACCAAGTTAGATTGTTTAAACGTATGGACAGGGTCATACACATCTCCAATAAAGAAAGTCATCGCAATCAGGACTGTTGCAGCAGGATGAGACTTCAAACATGCAGTAGAGCGCCTCTGCAGGACCTCAATGGAATCCTCGGATATAGTCTTGAGTCCTCACCGATGATCTTGAGGCACCCGTCCTCCTGAAACTCGCCGATGTCGCCTGTGCAGAACCACCGCTGGCCGTTCCCATCCACGATGAAGTCCACTTGGTTTTTGGCCTCCTTCTTGTAGTATCCCATGGTCACGTTGGGTCCACCGATGAGAATCTCTCCTCGTGGATGAGGCTTATCTGTGCTACGATAACCGCCTGAGAGAGAGAGAGGTTGAGCGTCAGTGGTTTGCAAACAACAAGAAATACAGGGAGGAAGAAAAGTTTGTTGGCAAAAATAATGAATGTTGTGTCCATTTTAAACTGTTTTTCCACTCTGTAAGCCAAGAAGGCAAGACGCTCTGCCTGAGAATGAAAATGCAGCCAGGCACAATTAAAAAAGATTTATGTTCTCTTGAATCTTGAAAAGACGGCGAAAAACGTTCTACTCGCTGCGTAAGCTTATGGCTCATCACCAAGTCTGTGTTTGTGTGCATGCTCACGAGCGTATGTGCATTTGCGTGTGCGTCAGAGAGACGTACTGCACAGTATGTGATTGTGTATGATTTTGCATGCAAGCTTGTGAATGTAAACAAGTGTCCTCATTAGTGTGTGTTTGTGTATGTGTGCACGTGCGAGAGAACATGCATGTGTGTGCATGCAGTGGTTGAGTGTGTGTGTGTGTATTTTTGCAGACGTGTGTCAGACATGTAAGTGAGTTTTCACCTGTTTGTTTCTCTGCGTTTGTGCATCGTGTGCTGACACGTGCACATGTCAGTTATAAAACTGTGTTTGGTGTGAGTGTGAGGATGTGTGTTTTACTCTATTCATTTTTAAACAACAAAAATGGATTGTGAGACGTATTTACAAACAATTTTTAAAAATTGCGATTTTTGTAGTGTTTAATGCGTGCGTGCACGTGCCTGTTGTCTCACTCACCCTCAACCCAGTCTTTGAGTTTGATCTCACAGCAAACGAGCGGACCTCCCACTCTCCCAGTGCTGTAATCCCACACTGAAACACACACACACACACACGCACACACACACACACACACACACACAGGAGGCTCACTATAAGCATCAGATCACAACATTCATCACCTTAGCAACTCGACCTCACTTGCTCGCTTCGCCATGGAAACCTCCTCCCTGAGGAAGTGAGTGTCGCAGACATGACAGGCGGCCTGGGAACGCCTGACCGGATTCACATCATCTGACTGAAATGTGAACAAACCCCTACAGGGGGAAACTGGGACACCACCGCAGACAAACACTGAAAAGATTTTCAGGAATAAACCCCTGTGTGTGTGTGTGTGTGTGTGTGTGTGTGTGTGTGTGTGTGTCTGACAATTTTAGAGGAATGTTGGCAAATTTGAGGGGAAACTTTTATCCAGATCTTACTGTACAAAACTCTACAGAAATATAAAACAGCCATTTCACTTAGTTTTAGTACAAACAAGCATGGATATGTCCTGGAAATGTAAATATTGTTCAAAGAAAACAGGTGCAATTTCAGTGTTAAGAGAGAGAGCAGAAAAGCCTCCCTACCTTTAGCCCTCAAGCAAGGCAGCATTCAGAAATGCAGCAAATGATGTAGTTTGCATATGATTCCACTAGTCAGTGCTGTGTTTATGTATTAAAACCTCCCACGAATACAGAGATGTAACATGTAAACGATGTAAATGTTCAAGCTTGTTTAAAATGTCTCCCTTCATCATATTTGCTCTCTCAGTGTCTCGAGTATGTAAGAAATGTATTTTTCACGTATGCAGATGGTTCAGTAAATATTCACTTTCTCAGAGCCGCAGTCCCCCAGTAGGCTACATGGTGTTGTATTTAATTATTGGGTGCCAGATAGATTTGAATTGTGTCAGACTATTATTCCTGCAAGCAGGCATTCTCTCCAGTGAGATGAGGTCCAGAAGAAGGCTTTATATCTTGGCTTAGTATATTGATACTATCCTTAGATGGATCAGGATATACTTTTTTTTTTGCAGTGCTTAAGAAAAGGAGGGGCATGCAGGAATTCTCTAAGTTAACCTTTGTGAGATCACATAGCAGTGAAGTGTGAGTGAGACCTCTATGGGATGGTCCAGACATGCTAGGTCTTCACACATCCTCTGCCAAGATGTTTGAACTGGTGCACACAGCTAAAATGAGTCATTTTTTTCATTTTCTAGCAATAAAAACGTGCACGCGCCAGACCATCCGCCCGGCTCTCCTGCTTCTCCCAGGAAACGCCTATCAATGGCCGAAGCGTGCGAGCGCGACCTCATCTTCTCCAGGCGTGCACGGCTCTGTTTACAGTTTCTGTGATTGGCCTCGCTCATAAAGCTTGTTTTCCGAAACAGTTACAGTTTCATTATGTCAGACTCGCCATCGGTAAGTACTAGCTGAAACCGAAGCTCACCGGCTACATAAACACTCTGAATGCGCACGCGCAATACGTAGAACGTGATTGGGAGCGAGCACACAACGGCTTGACGAAAGCAGCTCAACAAAATGATTGACAAACAGACCCACCAGTTATTTTGATGATCCACCCGGAACTCAAAGTAAATAGAAAATCCTGTATTACACCTTTAACAATTCATTTAATATCTTTTTACAATCTCTGAATACAATGCAAAAGTCAAACTCTTGCCAAATTCATTAATGAATCATACTCAGAAGTAGTCAGAAACAGTAATAAGATATCAAGCATTGGCTGTAATCTGAAGTGTGTTGCACTGTTGTTACAATGAAAGAGTTTACTAAAACTGAAAAATTAGTCACCATTAAAATGTTTGCTTTAAAGGTGCTGTATGCAGGATTTTGCTAGTCAATGCTAATTTTTCTGTGTTTTCTTTGGATTAAATGTTAGAGTATCCATTGATAATCCTTTAGGAGTGTAGCATAACTGCACTACTGCGAGGGCGCAGCGTTTCCATCTGTCTCTGTTCTGAGCTGAAAAGGAATCTCAACAGCTCCAGGTATCTTTGACCAATCAGAAGAGCCGCTGAGGCTCTAACCGTGATTGGTCGGGGGGGCGTTCATCACACGTTCTTGTGGGAGGGGCTTAACTTGCATAAGGGAGTGATGTCAGCGAAAACAGGACCGGATTGGCTGTGCTGGGTTTCAAATCACCATCTCAGATCGGTCAAATCGCCATCTTACTTAGGTAACCCTAAGCAAGATGGCGAAGATGCGGAATCCTGCCTACAGCACCTTTAAGTAATAATGCATGATGAATCAATCACCTCAAATACAAAGACAGGACAGGTATTCTTCTTTTTTTTTTTTGGATGAAAAAATAAGGCCCGATTTGAATATATCAGTAACTCTGAATACAAACCACTTTTATACAGTGTCCCAACCTTTTGGAGCAGGTTATACAATGATTTGTTACGAATGTTGATTTTTCCACTCCTCTCTTTCTTTTCAAAATGGAAAACACACTCCCTTCTGTTTCCGGCTCCCACGCATAATAATTCTTTTCCCCTCATCAATTTTCCATGAATCCTTCTCCTCTTCATGTCTTCTCCCACTGCTTTTTATCTCTGCTGTCACTTTGAGGAAACAAACTCTACACATTTGTTCAATAGTTTGAAATCTCTCCAAAGGCAACACTGTAACACCGCAGCAACTTCTCGGAAACGGGGGGGCGGAGCATTGTGGGCGGTGTCGTGTGGGCTCGTTCGCCCTACACTCCTGGGGTACTGGTGTGAGTCCCACACATCTAGTTTCATTCATGCCCGCTAGGCAAGCACGCACACTTCTATCCATACATCCAGAACAGGATGTGACACTGCTGTTGGTCTGCTTTGTCTCTGCCACTGCTCATCAGAACGTCAGTTATCAGTCTGTGTTTCCTTGGTGATTGCTTTCTGTAAGTGCAGCTCCGTGTTGTCTGGTTGCGCAACTGCTGTTGGTTGGGGGATTTTTGGTAACTGTAAAATGGGATATATCAGCACTAAGAGAGTTATCTGTCCCTCCTCTCCCCTCACTGCGGTGTGGCACTGCCCTCCCTGGCACATGGTAGACATTCTGGACCCAAGAGTGTTTGTGTGGAGTTTGCATGTTCTCGCGATGCATGTGTAGGTTTTCTCCTTGCTTTCCCACCTTCTCCTACAAAGCATTGCCTTCAACTGCTTGTCACGTTCATTGGTGGCTCTAAATTGCCTCGGTGGTGGATTTGCAATCTGTCCAGATTCTAGTCTGTCTTTTTACCAATGAGTGCAGGAGTCTGCTTCAGTAATACTGACAAAGCAAATAACATTGGAAAGCTGGTTGTAAATACACTACTGACGTGCTAAATGTGTCTTACTGTGAGTCTCTCATTCCTCTGCTTACACTCGCTAATGGTTCCAGCGCCGCAGGTCTCGGTCAGGCCGTACCCTTGACCCACCGGGCAGCAGAGGCACACGTTCATGAAGCGCTGAGTAGCTGCAGAAAGCGGCGCTCCACCCGAAAGCAAGACCCTCGTCTGACCCCCCAGAAGAGAACGGATTTTACTGAATACCAGCCTGGAAAAAAGGGAGATGAGAGGCACTCAAATCAGCCCTCTGACACTTTAACAAGTCATAAAAGTCACATAGAGAAGTACCTGTCACACAGAGGTGTGCTGTATCCTTTGGCCAGCTGTTCCAGCTTGTAGTTGTACGACAGGATGAAGAGCGTCCGCTGAACACAGCTCATCTCCTCCACCTTGGTCATCACGTTCTTGTAGATACGATCCATGATCTCCTGCAGTCAGCAAAGGTGAAAGAGAAGTGGGGATGGGTGAAAAAGACGTGAATTATAGTGAATTCAAACCATGTAAAGATTACAGGTGGATTAGAAATGAATGACAGTTGGATGCTGAAGGCAAGATGGATGTTAGGAGAGTGTGTTTCTTTGTACTTAACAATTAGGAGTCAATACGAGGGGGTACCGGAAAGTTCCCGGACTTTGTTTATAATTTTAAAACAAGAATGATTTCAGACTTGTGGCCGTTATATGTCGCTATAGCATAGCCTTGAGGATAACAGTGAAAAATTTCGCCTCCCAAAGACACACAGACAGCTCACACGCAGTGTTTATGTTATTACAGTCCCGCCCCCTTCTTCGAAAAATGCGAAAATGGTCCCGCGCCTCTTAACCACGGAGCAGAACCAGGCTCGCGTGGACATGTGCCAGGAGCTGAACAGGCAGCTGGAGGACGATGGAGGCTGTTTGGGAAGAAAATCACTGCTGCGGTGGCTCTGGGAGGCGGTCATGCTGAAGCGGCCGGCGCTGTGGGAGATTGGGAAGTGTTTTACGCACAGGGCTCTGCGCGTAAAACAGTTCCTGATGAAAAACGGCATGGCCCTGCTGCCCCATCCGCCGTATACCCCCGATTTAGCACCTTGCGACTGTCTGTCTCTTCCCAAGAATGAACACGGAACTGAAGGGGCGGAGATTTGATGACGTGAAGAGGTGAAAAAAAAATCGAAGAACGCTCTTAAAGGGACCATTACGCAGGAGCATGCTGACTGTATTGAGCAATGGAAATCCCGGCTGCAGCGCTGTATTCAAGCCGAAGGAGAGTACTTTGAAGGTGACAGTCTTGATTAAATGTGAAAATAAAAAAATAAAAAGTTATAACCACAGTCCGGTTTCTTTCCGGTACTCCCTTGTAAAAATATGACCTTCTGCAAGGTCTCATGACTAGAGCAAAGTTCTGCCTCCTTCAGCTCTACAATAGACTCACACTAAATCCGAACGGTGACGTTAAAACGGGACCATGACCTGGATGTGGTTTCTGATTTATGGTCTTTATCAGTTTTTCATCCTTGATGCCAATTTGATTCCAAGTTGTATCCTGTTTACATGACCTTCCAAATTATAACGCTTTTTGAATTTTAGTTTTGGGAAAGTTTTGTGTTTAAATGGCAATGTTTCAAAAACACCATCCATTTACATAGAAATGATGTAGTTATCATGTAGGGCCATTAGTGGGGGCTGTTGCTTGTTTCTGTAATGAACCCACACACCCGAGAACAATACACTATAAAGATTAACAATGGGAGTACACAGCAATACAACAGCTGTGTTGTGTCTGCGCAGTGGCGGCGTTTTAAAAACGTTTTTTTTGTCTGTTCCAACTTGGGAGCCATCTTGGAAAAGCTGCATTTTCAGTGGTGTAACAAATAACAGTGATCAAACTGTAGAACCTGAACCTGGTAGCTCGTGTGCCACACAAGGAACGCAGAGAGACCATGATCAATGCTACGAGCAAATGTTCACCTACATGCTGTGCAGATTTGCTGGAAATTGCGTGCCAGTTCCTCACAAAAATTCCTCTGCAGTCTTTTTAAGGCAATAAAACCATCTTAAAAAAATCTGAAACTATGTGCACTCTAACTTTTTAATGACATGTTCTCAACCACAGTGTTCACCCAAGTCTGACCCTTATGTGACTCCCTTTGCATAATCACCAGAAGAGAGTAAACACAACTTCATGAAGAAAAAGATGTGCACGATACTGAACAGATGTGTGCTTTTTAGCATTGATTGCGTAAGCATGAAGCTCCCTGATGAGTTGCTGGCACTAACCAGAGGAACCACAAAAACCCACAAGAACAAATTAAATCCAGAACATGAGAATTCGGGGAAATGAAACTGCAAAATTTTCTGATCTCGATCATCTAGGTTAGTATCTAACATGCTGTAAAAGAGCAAAGAATAGATCTTTGCAATTGCTTTCTGATGGCAATATTTTGAAACAGGATGAACTCAGATGATCTTTTAGTGTGACAAGGAGAAATCATCAGAATGTGCAGATCTGCATGGCCTTAAAGCTTGATAGGGCAGTCATTTGAATATTTTAAAATGAAGAATTAAAACTCTCTGGTCAACACTATTCCACTGCTTGTTGTAAAAAATAAAAACTTAAAATAAAGTAAATTTATCCCTGGATGTCTTTAACAAGCTTTCACAATCCTTTTGCCTCATGTTAGTAAAAGCTGCTGTTACTCTTGTTTGTCTTCAAAAAAAAAAAAAAATAAATAAAAAAATAAGAAATATACCATTGTGGTGTGACGTGGGGAGGTAGGGGTTGGAAGTAACCTGTCAAAAGAGGGTGTCTGCATGACAGCTGTCAGTGGTGTGTGGAAAAAAGTCTTCACCATACTCATCTGTTTCGTTTCTGCCAACCTCCACACCATGCTCTTTAATTGTTATTAAATGAAAAGTGACCACAAATGGTTTGTTAACCCATGAAGGGTTAGGCTGAGTTTCTTTAACGGGTTTGACTGATTGGGCCTCCAGATCAATAGCAAGTCACTCATGGCATTAGAATCCAAAATCCCAACAAAAGCAAAGTCAAAAACACAACGATTCCCCCGAAAAAATTATTCATATACATGGATTTAAAACCCCCCAATTGTGTCTCTGAGTGGACATTTCACTCATATGGTGTGTTTTTACCACTATGGTGCTGCAAACCAAAAGTTTTTAAGGAGGACACAATTACCCAAATCGACAATATTCAACAGTTTTGGTTTTTTTTGTAACGTAATTAAATTTAATCGAGATCAGTTTAAACCTAACTGAATGTAGTACTACAGCAGGATGGCAACACAAAAAATGTTTACTTTAATGATGAACAATAAAATGACCTGAAAATTGAGCGGTAGAGAGGTAAGTGTTTCTCTTCCTGCTTAATAAATTGTATTATAAATTAAAACAAACCCCCAACTTTAGCAATTTTAGTCTTAAAAAAAAGACTCAACTGTGCTTTTAGACATAAATATAAAGTAACAGTTATCTACTCAAAATGTAGATGTTCCTTGACACAATAAAGACTGTAGAACACTATAGAACAGGGTTAAGTTGCAACAGGAAGAGGACCGAACTGTGAAAATAATCAGTTTTTATTACGTGCTCTCGAATGGGCAAAAAGAGAAATTCTCAGATTAGAGAAAGTTTTATCAACCACATAAACACAGTGTCCAAATGTGGAGTTGTCGTTAAAAAAAAGGGAGGAAAGGACACACACATATATATATATATTTAAAAAACAGCTGTTTCCAGTGTGTGTGTGTGTATGTGTGTGTGTGTGAGAGAGAGAGAGAGAGAGAGAGAGAGAGAGAGAGAGAGAGAGAGAGAGAGAGAGAGAGAGAGAGAGGCAGTGAGAGAGGAAGTGGACAGAGGATTAATGCAACAGTTCATTGTCATATCACAGCAAACAGTGAGTGTGTGTGTGTGTGTGTGTGTGTGTGTGTGTGTCGTGGGGAGAACCACAGGGGGCTTTCTCACGTTCTGTTTACAGCTGTGAACGGTTCCAGAAACCGGGGCCCTCTGGCCTTTACACTGCGCCGCAGGGAGATGGGGGTGGGGAGGGGTGGGGTGGGGTGGGGTGGGGTTTGTCCTGGCGATGTGTGAGAGAAGGGGAGAGTGCAACCAGCCAGAGAGCATGCAGCCTGTACTGAAACGAGGCGGTACATCATCCAGCTAAAGGTGTAGCTATTACAGAAAGCAGCTTTAGCCTCACTGTGTCTTTAAAACCCAGAGTTGGGAGTTTTAGCATCATCAATATTGTGGTCCCTTTTTTTTTTTTTTTTTTTTTTTTAATATTTAGGCCAGACTGATGTGACGTCTCAAGTGAAAATATACTGTGCTTTTTCATTTCAGGAAAGTCGGTTTGCATGGCAACGTTTAGAAAATGTTTCCACAGAAATGGCAGAGAGACTGAAAATTATTTAGATGGCATGTCGGACCATTAGCGGGTGTTTGTTGTTGTAATGAAACCACACAGACATGCATGCAGATAACAATGCGCGGATTGTGGTGTGCACGTGAAGCAGCAGTGTTCCTGAAAAGTTGCGTTTTCCCTGTTCACACGGAAACAGAGTCAGATAATTTATAAAATATTCCACCTTGTGGCAAAAAGTTGTATTTTCAGTCATTTCAAGAACTTTTGTTGTGTAAACTGACGCCCAAAACACAACCAAAGCTTTCAGTTTTCACTTGAAATGAAAACGTAGTGGCGCTTTGGCCTCAACCCCCCTCAGACGGATTTTTCATCATCTTGAGGTCTCAATGCAGTGTGCTAAAACATTTAGTGGGGTGCGTTGAGCAGCAGTGAGAAAGGTTTCATGACCAACACATCTCTAACAGCGGTTAACTCAACCGAGCCGTCTTCAGACCCCTGCAGGCCCTGCGGACCCCTGTTCCAGTCTGTCAGAGCTGCTTTACAGCTGCAGGACTGTAATCTGAAGCCCACCCCTCCATCGTGTGACATTTAGACGGGACAGAGGAAGATACTGCAAATGTTCTCGCACATTAACGACATGTCGTGTTGAGAGTGTCGTCTCACATACTGGGACAGCTGCCATCAGGGTGGGCCGCAGGACGCTGGTGTCTCCCTTGCTTCCTTTCTTGATCTTGGTTGACTTTTGGTGGGGGGAAAACAAACCAAGGTCACTAAAAAGTTTAACGTATTTCAAACACTGAAGTTTTCCAGTTTTATTAAAATAAAACAGCAAACTCACTCACTCCATATTGTTTGAATATGTATTTCTCAAAATGTCCAATTAAAATGATCAGATTTACAATTTTGCCTTTTTTTTTTTTTGAAGATTTCACCTGGTCGGCAAGAGTCTGAGGAGACGAGTATCCGATCCTGCAGCCGTATGCAACGCAGACTAGCTCAGCGCTGAGCTCCAATACGTGTGCTAGAGGCAGGTAGCCGATATATGTGTCCTCCTCACTGGGAAAAAAACAAAAACACACCGTAAGGACACTTAACTGGATGCAAAGACCACAACATTTATGTTAAACCTTTGGAATTACCGGTATTTTGTTTTCTACATTAACTTTTCACAAAATGTGATTGTGCCTATATCTGAGTATTAAACACAAACTGGTAAATAAAGTAAGGCTTGAAGGCTCATGATCCCAAAAAAGATTTGAATCGAGTCTGGATTGAGGAAACCTGCAGCGAAAAGAGACGTGAAACCACTCTGTCATCTTTTTAAATTCATAGGAAGGAGCTGCTGAACTGAACATTGCAAGAAATGTTAAAGACCTACAGTCAAGAAATATTAAGATTACTATACACCAAACCGAAAGATTCAATGAATTCTTAATTGTTTTAATAATAATAATAATTGAGAGAGAATGTATTTCTCCTCAATGAATGAATATGAAGACTATCCCACCCACTTAGAAAACTGTACAAAACCTGCAATAAAGATTTTTATTTCCCAGAAATTCAGTCCTATTTATTTTCTATGGCGTTACTGGCTGCAGCTTTTACTTTTTTTAAGGATTTTTTTTTCAAATACAACTCCAATAGCTTCTAAGATTGTTGGTAAATTGTTATCAGAACAAGTCATCTCACCCAAAGCACAAAGTAAACCTTCATGAAATCTCACTAACTGATTGTTAATAAATCTTCTGACATTTATCCATCTTTTTACAACTCCCTTCCTCCCAGATCCTTCCTCCATCTCCCTCCTCCCTGTGTTTCCTCTCGCCCCCCGCCTCAGTCCCCAGAGAGCCGGGTGGGCTTTGGCTCGAATGTAAACACTTGGCTTGTATGAAGATACTGGCTGAAACTTATTTCCCATAATTCAAAGCATTCCTTTCAAACACGTAGTGACGGGGAGTTTGCACAGCAACGTGAGAGGAAAAATCTTTCAAAGTAAAGAAAGAGAATTTAGGTTGTGAGAGTGACAATCAATGAGAATCATATAACAATTGTTAAAACTGTTCTCGTTAACCTTCCCGTTAACTGTTCCCGTTAACTTTTTTGTTCAACCACGTTATTATTCTAACATTTTATCTTTAACCTTTGCATGTGCAAATATATTTCAGTAAACATTAAAGAACAAAAAAGGTCAAGATGTTATGCAAATTCATAATTACAACAATGTTTTACTGTATTCCATGTTGTTTTCTAGTACTTTTCCAAGCCAGAGCTGCGATACTATCTTTTTTTTTTTTTTTTTTTATAGATCAAAAAAATGCCGTCTAGTTACAAAAGTCATTGTTATAAAACTTCTGTAAAGGTGAGTTGCTGCGACCGTGCTGGTTACCACAGGTTGGGAATCCTCTCGGCCATCCCTGTGATGCCGGCGATGATGTTGCTGTGGGAGATCACGACGCCTTTCGGGACGCCGGTGGAGCCGCTGGTGTACATGATGACGGCGATGTCCGACGGCAGTGGAGGCTTCCGCTCTGCAGAAGCTGTAAAAAAACAAAACAAAACAACAACAACTTTGAGCTGAATGTGACTCAGCAAATCTTAGTACAATTCATGTACTGTACATTGATAAAGACAGACAGACTTTTAAAATACAGACTGAACTGTATTGGTACAAAATACTTACAATAACACACAAACATACAAGCATACCGGTAAACAAAATACAAACAACAATCTCTACTTTCATAGAATAGATATGAATGAATTAAAGCAAAAGATACGATTTAAAGTGTTTTTCTTTCAGCAGTGAAAACACAGAGGAGGCCAAAGCAATATTTGTGAGTGGGACACGTGAATGGAAAATCGTCAGCTGTGATATTAAACAACCAGGCTCTTCTTGGCAACACAGAGAGTTTGTGTTTGAATGTGAGAGCCAAAACAGCCATTTCCACTCCTTTACTCATCCCTCCAAAATGTCCCCCTCTGGACTTTGACTTTTTATTACCTTTTAGATTTATTAAGCTATTCAGTCATTCTGCTTTATATGCGATGGCTTGAAGTGACTGTGTAGCTTTGATAATTGTGAGGGACCACTGCTACAAAGTGACTTATTGCAGCTAATTTAATAAAGTTGCATATTGATTAATATTGTATATACCTAAGCTACATGTCAGGGTCCTATCTGTCTTGCTGTTTCCTGTCTGTCTTTCTGGTGTGATTTAGCCCCTCCTGTTGCCTGTGCTTAGTTTTGCACCCTGTCTGCGTCTCCCATCCTCCTGCTGTCCGTGTCCCTCCCTGGCTCCCTGTGTTATTTGGATGACGTTCTTCACCTGTTGCGTTCTGCCTCGCCTCATGTTTCTACCCTGTTATGCAATCGCATCCTGCCTCATTCCTCTGCTCCAGTGTATTTAGTTTCGTCTCCTCAGTGTGTCTTCGTCGGGCTGCCGATTCTGTTTTCCGGATCAGTCCATGTCTGATGTCCCCATCTGTCTGCCTCATGAGTTCAGGGTTTAGTTCTTTCCATACCTGCATGTGGATCTGTCTATCTGGTTTTGTGAACCCTGATTTTAGATTACCCTTTCCGGACTTGCATGAAATAAACCTTTTGGATGAAATAAACCTGTTTCTTGGCTCAAGTCGGCTCTCGTCTGCATTTGGGTTCTACCTGGTTCCTGACAAACTAAACCAACATACATGCATTTGACGTTATTACATGGAATTAACCTCAGTAATTCTGAATATCTCACTGATAGCAAATTAAATGTGTTTAAATGGATCATCATTCAACCATTACTTTTCAAAATTATAATTTATTGTTAACAATGTTAAATTATAGTCTAAAAAATGGTACATATAGTTAATGTTATTATGATTTTTTTTTTTTTTTTTTCCATTTTCTTGCCTTATTTGTCACAGAAAATGTTACAACACAACACAGCACTGAGACCAGAGCTGCAATATGACTGATGCTGAAAGCTGGGTACCTCACTGCTCACAAACTGGCATTCGCCTCACCTTCAAGCTGTCACGGTAAGTTTGTAAAAACATGCATATTGCAACAGCTACTGGAGACATTTCTGTATTTTGCACCAAAAGGTATCATTAACATTGGCTCCAAATTGACACAGTACATTTTCATTTCATTTTCCATAGTGATTGTTTCATTTATTGAAATGATAGAGATTTTCATCTCGTCTGTCTAGTCTAGTCTTTTCTGTGACAACAAAATTTAAATTGAAAAGTGACAATAGCACTATTTTACAGATGAATTTGTAGTATATGCAGCTCCTGAACTGGAAATTACTTGAAACCAATGGTCTGTATACAGAGTGAAACACGTTATGTGGTCAAGTTGTCCTTCTATTTACATTTTACTTTACTGAATGGACGAGAGCTTCATTTTTCCCATATGATTCATTTTTCTGTTTGGATTCTCCCCCCCCCCATTAGTTAAGGGTCACAATCTCAACATCTAATCAAAGCAGAAGTTGCAAAGCTCAGAGTGACGGAATCCTTCCTCCTGCTTCCTCTTCCACTGTTTGGATAAATGTCTCCAAAGCTGCTCCAAAGTTTCAGAGAGAAACAAAACCGGAGGACACGTGACGGATCGCTTTTGTTTGAGTGTCGTGTGGAGCGAAGACACTCGAACTCATCCGAGATGAAGGCAGAGTGAAGTCCATTTCAGTCCCATGGGGACGACCTCGGTGCTCTCCTCCGCTCTGACTGCAGCCATATTGGATGGAGTTCATGCTCCGAGACTTGATGTCATGTGAAGTTAACGCCGCTGTGTGTAAACACGAGCCGCGCTGCATCCCAGAGCTCCATCCTCCCTTCCTGAGCCCGCTTCCTTCTCTCCTTTATCTGCTCCTGACACCACCAGCTCCTCATGTTCAGGGTCGGGGGGTTCGAAGGGCCTCAGAGAAAGGGCCGCTTTTCCTGCTCCTCTATGTGCGCCACATCGACCTTAATCTGATACAGATGTTAGCACTTCCTCATTCACATGACCTAAAGGAACTACTACCAAGCCGCCCCATCCACCCACCTCCCACCAACATCTCCTCTGCTGCTGGAGGGGGTCTCGCTGCTGAAGATGCTGCTGAAACAAAACAGTGTGGATCTTTATCTTATTCAATTTGGGTTTCTTCAGCACGGCAAATCCTTTGCTTCTAACCGAAACATTTTATTCTGTGATTACAGAGAAAAAAAAATTGTCTTGATAATTATTGTCTTGATTCCCAACTTCTATCTACCTTCTGTATGCATTACATTCTTAATTTGGTCAATTTCTATGGAGCTTGTGGATACACAACAAACAGCGTAATACCACTGATGACCTGTGGGGGCAGTGTTCTGGCGTATAGCTCATGTGTGGCCAGTGAATGGAACAAAGGAAACAGTGAAGACAACACGGTCTTCTGCTGAGTGTCCCGACAAGCAAGAATACTGACTTATAAGACGAATGACAATATTTGAAATCGACGTATCGATTTACAGGCGTGAAAGAAGCTTGTTTGGTACTTTATGGACTGACCGACAGGATGTAGCCTGCCTTCATCTACAGCCAGCAAACGGCTCCAGCTGCTGTCAACACAATTAAATGTAAAAATACAGGAAGTTTGGGTTTGAAGTTAATTACTTGAGTTTCATGAGAAGTGACTGTTCAGTTTTATTTTGATTTTAAAATACATGAGGTGGTTGAGTTTTGTCTGGTATGCTGTTCAACTTGCTCTGGTTATAAGTGTGAATGTAACAGACCATGTAAATAAAAAAAAAGCTGACGTCAATGAATGAAGAAGTGCCAGTAAACACTCCGCTGTTACTACCTGATTAATAAATCCAGCTTGTTCACATAACTCACCATTCTCCGGCCGGGCTCCCAGCTTCTGAACAGCCGCCATGTTGTGAATGCTGACGCCTCGGGGAAAGCCGGGCCAAGTGGTCGGCGTGTCGTCCACCACGATGATGTGCTGCAGCCTGGGAACCTCGACCAGGATGGCCTGATGGACACGTGGACGCACACACGACAAACATCCACAGGTTGTGTTTACACTCTCAGAGATGAAAAGCAGAGAGGGAGTAGAGGAGCTTCTTGTTTATGTCTCTTCATAAAACGGGGGAAGATGAAACTTCAGAGCACCGTTTGTCTTTGAGGATTGAATCTGTTCGAGTGGCTCTGTTGTCTTTTTTAAGCTCTCTGACTGCACTCTCTCTCCTCAGTGAACACTCGACAACTACATTTTTTCCACAGACAAAAGGTATTTAGGAAAAGTTTTAATGTAGACCAGATTAGAAACAGATTATTTAACTACTAATATTGATGTTTTGATGCATTTTTCTAATTGTTCCGGGATCTGAAAATTAAGTCAATCACCCTAGGCATTTTTTTTTTTAATACACAACTGCTGCTGTAGCCTGGATGGGTTATGATACATAGTTTGGATAAGGGAAGGATGGAGTATAAGGCTAAGGAGAGGGCTGGATGGAACAGAGAATGAAATGAAAAGGCAAAAACAAACAAAAAAAAATAAATCTCTGGTCTGTTTTCAGGTGACCATGGGAATTTTAAAGCGTCTGGATCCATGATATGTCCTGAAATCTGCACATTACATGTAAAACCCTGTCCTACTGGATCTGTATAGCCAAGTACATGGTAGCACACAAGATCATTTGAAACAAGACATGAGTTTCAGTTTTACTAAAAGACATCTGGAGCTCCTCGC
Organism: Salarias fasciatus; assembly: GCF_902148845.1. NCBI lineage: Eukaryota > Metazoa > Chordata > Actinopteri > Blenniiformes > Blenniidae > Salarias > Salarias fasciatus. Next base: position 26,990,042 of record NC_043758.1, on the reverse strand, counting down.
CTCTGCTAAGCCTCACTTTCACCCTGGATTGACTCCAGCAGTGTTTCATACACAGAACTCTCTGGTCTCATACAGCAGAGCATGTTTAAGAGGACATACAAGACAATCAACAATTAAGGAATACATAATGAAGAAGTCATTTTGAAGGTAAACATGGAAATAAAATGTAAATTTTAGATGGAAAAGGTATTAGGGTCAGCCTATACCCAATCCAAAAAAAAAAAAGAATCTGTGCCAAAATGTCTGATCACTTCATCTCTATGTTTTTTTTTTTTTTTTTTAATTTACACTTTTTGGCCAATCTGTCTGTAAGATCTAACTACACACTGTAACATGATGCACGTACAACGCTAACTCTTATTAAGGTTTAGGCGAGTAGAACTCAATCTGCAGCATTTACTGTGTTTGTGTCACCGAAGTGGCTCAAACCTTGAGTCTGGTCTCCAGGAGCTCTCTGCTGGTGATGATGTGAGTGACCTGGGTTTCGTTCAGGCCGTGAGCTACAGCCGGACCTCCCAGGGTGGAGTACAGGGTGACCACTGTAACACACACACACACACACACACACACACACACACACACACACACACACACACACACACACACACACACACACACACACACACACACACACACTGATGAGAAAATCTGTGTGATGATAAACAGCTGAAATATAACTGCATTAGTTAATACAGTTTCAACTATTCGGCTGGAGTGAAACAGCGAGGGGCAGCATGAGTATTCATAAAAAAGAGATAAAATGTGGTTTTATTTTATTTATTTTATTTCTTCAGTTTTTTTTTTTTTTTTTGAAAAACTTGGTGATGAGTCAGCTGCTTTTCATGCCACAGATAAACTAAACATCAGAATATGAGACTGCAGCATCAAGTAATCCTTGAACCCTTGCCTCTGCGTCTGTATACAGTAGCGCAGTTGTACGTGCGCTCTGTCTGCGCTGCTCAGACCCTCGGAGCTGGCTCTCTCCACACATGATATCGTGAGCACCACCAGAGACCTCGAAGCCGAAGGGATCCAAGCTCCTGCTGCCTGAGAAGCTCTTTGCTGGGGATACGAACACCACTGGTATGTGAAGTGTGGGAGGGGGGGTCGGTGTTATGACTGGGAGTATAAATGTCTGATGGAGAGCTGGAATGTGCGGCTGCATGGATACATCCGCTCGGGACTGTCATAGCTTGAATCTCTAGAGGCTTATTGAGGAAATTATTTGAAAAAAATTAAATAGAAAAGTGTTTAAGTGGTAGTTTATTGTATCTCCAAATAATTAAGATGAAGATGAATTTCCCTGAAGTATTAATTCTAGGAAAGAATAATTTAACACGCTAATGAAAAACATGCAAATTAGCTTTTTATCTTCCAATCAAAATCATTCTCTTGTCAGTGTAGTTCATCACAGCTGGAATATCGTGACCATTTAGGTATAAAAGCTTGAATAAAATACTTGAAACCTCAGTGATTTCTTATCACTGGGGCAACACCAAACAAATTTGAATGATATCTTGGGGTAGTTTCCACTCATTGGGTAGCGCACGTTCCAATAGGAAACTAACTTCCTTGGCTATCACAACTTCAAGTTTTCTCCTAAAATTAAAATAAAACTTACAAAAAGCCCAAATCTGTAAGAAAAGGGAACTAGAAAAATAAGAAAAATGGTTGCTATAGTAGAAGGAGAAGCATAAGATTTTTGGGAATAAATGTGTTTTTTAGTTTTTTATACTACTCCTTTTGTACTATTGTTTTTTCTTCTCTCTGTCTTTGAGACCAATCTGATTGGACATTTATTGGATAAACAGGAAATAACAGTCCACAATGGGATTTTAAAAAACTACAAAAAAAAAAAAAAACCCTCACTTTTCAGCAACTGCATTGACTTAGCAAAACAACTTAAAGAGAAACTTAAAAGTACTGTGAACAAAATTTGTAGCAGGAAGAAAATATGCAAATAAGACAATGAGGTGCTTCGAAAACTTGGAAATGAAAACTTAGCAGGATAAAACTGATAAAGCTAAATTAAAAAGTGTAGAGCCAGAATTCTCCAGATGCTGCCATCTGAGATGTTCTGGTGTAGTGACTGTTCAGTCAGGATGTCTGTGCTCACTACGATCCTCTACTTTCTGAGTAAAACACATTAAAGTATCTTTGTTTCACGATCGGTCAGCAGATCAACGCGATAGTGAACCACCGCAGTGCCTTCTGTTGGATCACAAGGAAAACTACATCTGAAGCTCTTAGTTGAGCGACATTTTAAAACCGGTGCCGGCGTGCATGTGTGCGTCTGGCATGTGTGCGTTTGGCGTGCATGTGTCAGGTCAACCTGAAGCGTGTGTGACAAAACAGGAAAGGAAAAAGAGGTGACAGGAGGAAGCAGCAGACTCTTTCACCCTGCTGTGACACGCTGGGCCTGGAGACGTCACACTCCTGCGTCATGGAGCCGCCAGTCTTCCACTGTGTGAAGACGAGGGCCGCGACACCTCCAGCCGTGAGATCTAAACACCCCGGCTTTCAGTGAAATGTGGCGTACAGAAACGCTCTGCGAGAGAGAGGTTTTTCACGTGAACGTGCAATCAGGATCTGGGAGGGAGTTCGGCCTTCCAGCTTTAAGGGATAATCACACAAGCGGAGCTAACACGCTAGCTCCGAGTGTTTGAGTTCACGGGGGTCCTTTGGCTGACTCCTCCATGCCTCTGTCAACATCAGTTGCTCACGTAGACCCTCTCACCCCTCTTCTGACGCCATCGCCTCTCGCTTTCTGTCCTCCCCTCTTGTTTCTTCCCCGTTGCTCTCTTCACCCTTTAGCTCCTCTCTCTCCTCTGTCTCTGGTCCGCCCCCCCGCCGCCCCGGCACTTTTCCACTGCTCTGCTGTTTGTGTTTGCAGGGGGGGATCAGGAAGATGAATTGTTGACTCACAGCGCTTTCTAAAAGTTTATTAGAGTCCGCACTGAAGCACGCAGACCAAAAAAAGGGTTCGTTATGGATACAGATGCAAAACTGTTCTTGAATACTTTATGAAGAGTAAATGAGCACAGATCAATAAAAAGCTGCAGTTTCAACAAATACATTGTAAAGATTGTAAAGAAAGGAAGCAATATCCTGAACCCATAAAACTCACAATGTATGAACACGGTAACATTGAAACAAAAAATCTATGCTTTAGGAATATCTGAATATTAGATTTTGATGACAAATATTCACTTGATTTTTTAGAATCAGTGACAGCGACACAACTCCATTTTCCGATCAATTAGCTTAACAGGAAATACCATGGGTCTAAAAAGCTTTTCAGACAGGCAGACTGGGGTAAAAATAGGTAAGTGTCTATGAAAACCTTTCTAAAAACCATGTGACAATTAAATCTACATCTGTGCCTGAGAAAGACCTAAAACATGCAGAACTTTAGCCCTTGAGGACTCCGAAAATGTAGTCTCTGTTGGGCTTTTTTCAGTGGCTCAGATCTGTTTGCGGACCAGAATATACACCAGCTCCGTTTCCATCTTAAATTACCCTTTATCATTCCAAAAAGAAGAGACTACAAACCTGAAATAACCATTTTGGGTGACACAAGAATCCTTTTAGTCAGTCATTGTGCGAGATTGTCGTATTGTACAGAAATGTCATGTGAGTGTTTGATTCTGTTCGGTTTCCGTCACAGGGCCAAGGATGGAGAAGGAGAAGAAATGGGACACTTATGTAACAAAGCAGAAGGGACAAAGTGACCTTCTTCTGGCTCAGCTGCTTGTTGTAAGTTTTCCACATGCACGCGCACACTGTTTGGTTTTTATGCACTGACTTGTGGTTATTTTGTCCTCACAAAGCCATCTATGAGGTATTTATGGTTTATCATGTTAAAAATGTTATTTTGTATGGGAGCAGAGGTAACAGCTCTTCTGTACTTCAGATTATATTATACATTTATGAGGTTGGTTTGGTTTCTCTAATAGTGATTTAATTTTCATCATTATTATGGAGGGATTCATTTTAACTCTTAAATAAGAAGGAAAATGATGAGTTTAACCAGAGAGAGGAGCGATGCTCCAGCAAAGAAACTGCACCATGAAGAACACACGTATAAAATCTCCAAATACTTCTGCAGATTTTAAAATGTGATCTATCCTGAGCAAGAGTTAATTCATGTTTCAAACTGTAACTGAAAATTGTCGTGTTTTGGTGTCCATTTGTGTGGTCTCTTCAAAAAACCAACAGCATGCGAACTACATTGTTTTCACTACTTACTTTAACCACAAGATGGAGTGATGAGTCTCTGAAGCATGTTAAACGCCCACAAAGTAAAAATATCTGCATCTTCCTAACTGTAACTGCTGACACCCGAGCTGAGCAGAAGGTTGCAGCTACAATGTTACATTACTGCTGTAACATTTGCGTTATTTCCCGTTTCCATTGAAGTTTCAAATCATCACCTTTGTCTTGTGGTACTGCATCAGACTGAACACACTGTGGACACTTACATGGGAAGTTGTAGGCGAAGCAGGCCTGAGCGGCTATCAGCCATTCGGCTCGAGTCTCACAGAAGATGGCTATGTTGGATTTGGGCTGCTGCCCCAGCGAAGCCAGACCGCTGCCCAGACGGGTCGCTGCTGTCAGGGTGTCTTCATAGGACAGCCAGCGGTACTCCCCGAGAACCACCTGCAGGGGGGGCACCAGAAGAACCAGAGGGGATTTTCTTCTTTTCTTACAAATTCATGGATGTTTAAGAGTCGAGACAATATCTCAAACAAACTAACAACAGATCTGCATCCCCCTTCATGTTCATCGATTCCTCATGCATATTCTTTACTCTCACACATCAATGAACCCATGGAGCTGCCTGTAGGAGCATCAGTGAGGTTATACTGACTCCTAATGGTTAAAAAATGACAGTGCACACAAACCACACAGTAACGACACCCCCACAGCACTGTTTACCCCCTACTAGAAACAATAACAGGGGCTAAATAGCTAAGCTATGCACTCTTGCAGCAATGAGTGTTACAACAATGCAGTATAAATGGATTAAAAGGATCAGGCTGCTGGCATTAGTGGGGTGATTCAGAAGTAAATGCTAATAAGCCTGGACTATGCAGGCACCGTGCACTCAAAACAACCCCATTCACAAATATTTAGATCAGGAAAAATAGCCTTTCCAAACATATTTTTAGAGTTACTTTGTTTTTCCAATGCCAAAACAGCGAAGGCATCAGAGGAAGCTCAAATCTCTATTTCTTCTTCTTCTTTTTTTTTTTAATCAATATGTTAATAACTTTCAAAAAACATAAAAAATCCCAACTGTGTTTCAAGTAAACTTGACTTAGTTCCTTTTAAGTTGACTAAACACTGAGTGTATTTAGTTGTCTTCCTTCACGCCACGTCATTGCACCGGGTGACGTGTTTTGCTCTCACACTGGGGCTGCTGGGATTTGTGCAGTTTCCACATACTCTGACCTAAAGTTGAAAATAACCCATAATAAAGGCACTCATTAGTGGAAGTGCATTAAAGCCACTGGGGATTAAACAGCTGACCCCAAAGATTACAAAAGATTTCAAAGTTCTGCCAAAAAAGCACAAACCTGATTACTTACAATCCCTTTATTTTACTAAGCTAACAGTAGATGGGGCAATTCAGGTTGGCCATGGTTTAAAAAAAAAACAAAAAAAAAAAAACAAGGCCTTCAGCTTTTGGAGACATTGATGCAAGCTAAACTTGGATCTTTTTAATGCTCATCTAGCCTTTCTCCTGATTCTAACATCAGTTATTCACACTCATAAACTTCCTTATATCATCTTTGCAGGTCATATTCAAGTATTCCTATATATTTAAAGTGACTATATTTTGTGGTAACTGTCCTCTCCCTGTTGTTGTTTCTTTTTAACAATAATACTAATAAAAGCATTCATGTTCTCTCTGATTTGTGGAGGGGAGCTAATGAAAGATGCAGGGTATTTATGCAATGTTGAAAAAGAAACAATAAAAGCCAACTAAAATTAATTAGCTTAAATGATCAAGTACGCAGCAAACAAGAAACCCTGAATTTCTACCAATATTATGACAGAAGAATTTGTGGAAAAATATGCAATTATTGGGAGCTTCAGCCCTTTAAGTAAATCCATCCATAGATCTTCTATACTGAGCAGGGCCGCAGCGCTGGAGCCAATCCCAGCTGAATATGCACGTGGGCAGGATACACCCTGGACAGTCCATCACAGTACAAACACACACACACCCGGGGATCTTCAATTAACCTCACATGCGTGTTTTTGGACTCTGAGAGGAAACCAGAATACCTGGAGGAAAACCCACACAAAACTGAGAACAGGCATACTCCACACAAAAAGGCGTGACTGGTATTCAAACCCATAACTTTCCTTCTGGGAAGCAAGAAAGCTAATCACTGTACAACCATTAATGTAACGCAACTTTAACTTCCAATATCTTGCAGTCATTCAATGCTACTGTTTTACTCAGAAACAAATATGCTGCATGATGGCGAATAATTGCAATTATGCAGAATGAGGTTCGTGAGAGGCTGTAATGACCATTTTATCAGATTTGCAGATATTATAAATGGTCATGAGTCATGGTTATGAAAAGTGACCTTGCTAAATCCTGTAATCTATGACAAAATAGGAATGAATCATGAACTTTTAGAGAGGCTGAATGTTTCTGCATGGCTTAAATGTCTTGATTTAATCATCGTGTCATCATAAATCTCTGCAGAAATTTGATAAGAAGTTATGAGGACACACGAAAACCAAGCAGGACCGTGAAACAGTAGTTTCCACTTCTGTTCTGGAAGAGCACATGCTGTCTTCCTGACTATCATTTTATAGGTTGGGCCTGGTTTCTTTCAGCAAAATGATGTGAAATGTCTGCCCTGTGGTTGCTGTGGAAAACACCTCATATTCACCCTTTCATATGCTCAATCTTTCACACACTGTGGTGAACCTACCATGAAAAGCGAGGGATCAAACCATCAATACTGGGACTGGAAGACAACCAGCTCACTGATTCAAAGAAGACACGAAACTTTGAGAGCTGACTTCCAAATACCAAAATAAAGTCATTAAGGCTGTTTAGGACAGCGTTTCAAGTGAAAACACACTGTACTTATGATTCTGTTTTGAAGAAGTGTTGTGTTTACACGGAAATGGCAGAAATAGTTTAAAAAATGTAGTTTTCATGTTTGTGGGTGCTGTTGTTTGGGTTAGTAAAGAAACCTTAATGTTACAATTACAGGTGATTCTTAATGATAAAATTAAAAAGTCTCAGGAGAACATGGACAGAGAGTCATGCCATAATAACACTGCATCATTTCTTTACAACTACTGCATCAAATTTTGTTTCATCATTGCTTTCTGACGATGTACACCCTCGTTACATGGTTATTTACCTTTTTGAAGACTTTGCCGTTGCTCTGCCGCTCGTCCTCCTCGCTGATCACCTCCCTGGTGCCGAGGCAGTGTCTGAGGGGGAACCTCGCAACGGCGTACTCAAACATCTTGTCCAGTGTGTCCGCTCCCGGATGCAGCGATGTGACCAGCCTCTTGGCGGCGCTCACCGCTCTGTACGGTCCCTCTGGACGTCCAGAAGTCGATATGGCCTTCGGCCTCTTGGCTCGCTCCTCCTCGGAGCCGTAGAAGCCGTCACCGGGCTGGAAGACCCAGCTGAAGAGGTAAGAGGGCAGGAAGCTGATGACAGTGTAGATCCACACCATGAGGTGGAAGAGGAGCAGCAGCATCGGGTTCAGGTCCTCCTTCAGCTTCATCTTGGTGGAGCAGTGAGGAGAAAGTCCAGAGGAGGCTCGTCTGTTTCAGCTTCTCGCTCTCTGTCTGAAACGGAATACAGATCTACTATCAGGATTCCTGGAAAATGAAAGTAAAGCACCTGGATTTAGCCGAAATAAGTCATTTTTGTTCAGAAAAGTTACTCTTATAATAATCCTGAGGTTTGACTGGATGGCTGGCTGGATGGTCGAGATCCTAAGTTCATTCTGAAACCAAAAGGATTTTCAGTCTGAATGAAAACATCGTGACACAGCAACTTCTCCTCCCTGCAACTCCTGCATCCACACTGTCAATGAACACGTCACCCATCAGTGTCAACCGCGCTTAGCATCAACCACGCATGAAGGTAAATCACAAAGTCAGGGAGGGAATGAGAGGAGACACAAACTGGGAGGGAAACAGCAGAAACTCTCGACTTAAACCAAGGAAACAGCTCAACAGGACAAGAATAAAGTCAACAGTGTTAATGCTTTCTGGCATGTCTAAGTCCAATTTAGCTTTTTTCATTGTGAATAATGTCACATTTGTGATTCTAAATCTTTTTTTCTTATCCCCATGATGTGTATGTTCTGCAAATATTGTTGGACCATCCACGATCCATGTTATAAACATAGGAGTGATTAAGATCCAAAAAATTGCAAATTTGCAATTGAGCTAATTAAAGTTAAATTAATGACACTGGAGAAAAATGGAGAAAAAGTGCAGTCTTCCAATTCAAAAGATTTGTAACTTAATCAGCACCTTTTTAATTATTTAATTAAATAATGAATAATAATAATTCTTCATTTTGGCCAGTTTGCCAGTAAGCAGTGATAGTGGCAGATGGAGTGGAAGAATCAGGACAGCCCGAGAGTAACAAATAAACTGTTTCTGTGTAACAGTATTTTTCAGTTTTTCAGTTTTCTTATTAAAATAAATAGTGATCATTCATAAATGACTGCTTTCAGGTGTGTAAATATGTTTTTGGCTCTACTTGGAAACACACAAAAAAAAAAAAATTACTACAGGTAATGTTAGAACTTCCACCAGTCGACAAACACAACATAATCACATGACATACGAATAAGCACAGTAAGTACAATTTCTGTCAACAAATACAGCAAAGTTTCACCTCATTTCATAGACCAGTGCGAACAAAGAACTGTGCGAGTTTGCTTTTGTTCAAGCAGAAGAGGCGCTGGACTGTAAAATGACATCTGCAATGGTCTGAAACTTTTAACAAGACAAGCGAACACACTCAACAGCACTTAGGGCCTCAAACTGAACCAGCAATGTCATTTCATTAGAGAAAACGTGGCGCTTAATCAATAATAAAAAAGAAACATTCATACAGCTGTTAACTCAGCCAGCGAACAGCATTCTTAAATCACAGGAAAATGACAATATTTGATTTGGAAAATTGTAAACAAGTTTTGCACTTTGATCACCTGCCTAAGAAGTCTCATTTACATGACATGAGTTGCATTTTCAGTGACTTTGAGGTCCACTGTCGTGTAAAAGGACCCCAAAAATGCAGCAAAATGTTTCGATTTTCACTTGAAAACATGGTGTAAATGGAGACTATAAATGTGAGGGTGAGCAAACGGGAACAGGCCTTCACACAAAGGAAGATAGCTGAGACAGGAGCTGTGTCTCAGGCATGTGGACAACATCCTCAAGCTGCATTGTGCCCAGCAGAAATGATGTAAGACTCAAATGCCGAGTAATGAGGAAAACTCAGATCAGCCGTAAACACACCGAGAGAAAGACATGAGCTGTGCACTTTCTGTCTTCTCTACACTTTTTCCAACAACAGCAACATTGAAGTAGCAGCTGACACAGTTTGACGGAGTTCAGAATGAAATATTCACCATATGCCACATCTTGTCCCTGACATCAGTTAACTGTTACTTTTGGAGAAAACTAATTCATTGAGTTGAGTGTTCACAGTTTTTCCACAGATATGAGGAGCAGATAATGGAATGACAATTTGACTTGTGCTGGATGTATTTGCTTAAAGGTGTGCATGAGGGAACGGCTTGAGTTTCATCTCCATGTCTGAGGCCAGTGCACGGTTTAGAGTTCACTAATTTTACCCTTTTACCGTATTCTGCAGTCAGGAAGCTAACTAAGCTCTTTATGGCTGATTAGCAGAAACTGTGGCCTTGCTTTGCTTTTTATTGAAAAACAACAAACAAGAGACTGCAATGTCAGCCTGACAATCTTTTGCCTGGAACATTTAATCTGAGGCTAAACACAGTATGTGATTTGAAAGACTCCACTCAGAGTCTTGATACTATTTTGCAAATTATTTACAAAATTTTAGGATAAAGTTTCACAATACAGGAAAATCTATGAAAACTTCTGATGAGTCACAATATTATTGTCTGGTTTTTGGTGCACAGTAGCTACTGATCGCCTCTGCAAATGGACTTATTTCACAAGTACAAAAGCTCCAATACTCCTCACCATTGTTCCTCTAGCAGACGTCACATGACTTCTGAGTCAGACGGTCTTTCGAGGCATCATTAGAGATCACCAGAGGATCACCAAACTCGTTTCTATTCAGGCCATCAAGTTTTGTTTGTAAATTTGGAGATGAAAAACAAAATGCATCCTTTATCAAGAATATTTACGAAGTGACACACAAACACAATCTGAGGTTCTCCATCAGTTCGTTTTTGAAGAATTGATTCATTATTCATATGAGGGAGAGGCTCATCTTGCTGCCCTAGAGCACCACATTGTTCCCATGGCTGCCTGAGAAGACACACACACACACACACACACACTCTCTTCCCAGTGTGTCATCCTTCAAATGTCCCTTTGAGACTCATAAATAAATCACAGATTTCACCAGCAGTTCTCTCCCTGTGGGATGCGGGCTCTTTTCCATGATCTGCTGTGTTTCTGCTTGTTAAAGGGCCAGGACTACATGGATAAAAACTGTCCCCTGGTGGAACAGATGTTTCAGTCCGCCGCCCGTGGTCATCCGTTTAGTGCACAAGACATCAGAGTGAACGAGACTGAGAGGAAAGATGCAGTCAACTGGCGATCAGATGAGAGCAAAAAGATCAGAGGTCAAATTTTCCTCCTGCTGTTTGAGCTGTTTGTAGTCTGCAAAAGAAGAGACTATTGGTACCCAGGTCGCACGGTGGTTAGCGCTCTTGCCTCACAGCAAGAAGGTCCTGGGTTCAAATACCGGCCGGGGCTCGGGGCCTTTCTGTGTGGAGTTTGCATGTTCTCCCCGTGTGTGCGTGGGTTCCCTCCGGGTACTCCGGCTTCCTCCCACGGTCCAAAAACATGCATGGTAGGTTAATTGATCACCCTAAATTGCCCCTAGGTATGAATGTGTGAGTGAATGGTTGTTTGTCTATATGTCAGCCCTGCGACAGACTGGCGAACTGTCCAGGGTGTACCCCGCCTTCGCCCACAGCAGCTGGGATCGGCTCCAGCCACCCGCGACCCCGAAAGGGATAAAGCGGCGGAAAATGAATGAATGAATATTGGTACCCAAACAGGAGAATTTACAAATACTGACAGAGGTTTAAGGCCTGCAACCATGCTTTTTTAAAAAGTAAAGTTGAATTTGCAATGTTTGAAATAAAGATACAAAAAAATCCTAGATAATCCAGCTTTCAGCTGGTTTAATTGATGGCTGAATGCAATACGAAGAAAGAAGAGGCAAAGTCTTGATTTTAGTACTTGAAATAAAAGTCAGAAAATTGACCAAAATGCTATGAATGGCTTAGCATTGCGTAATTGTTTGAGACTGACATTCTTTTTATTGATCATCCAGAGTGTTTAAACATGTGTTATTGTGCATGTCTGTACCTGAGGGATCGTAGGTTCTAGCGATGAGCTTCATTATGAGATGGCTTCATCGTGTTACTGTGCTCAGTTTGTGTTTTTGTTTCTTGCTTTACATGAAGCTTTTCTGAAACGAAGGCCACAAAAATGACACGCTCTCACTTGAAACCTTTACTTAGGAAGTCTGTGACGTAATGGTGACACATGGACAATAAAAAGTTATTCTGAAAAAAATGTAGATATTTTATGTGAGTCTAAAACTTCTTAAACAACATAGAACAAACATAAATTTACTGAACACACTGACGACGCAGGTGCTGGAGTCCACAAACAGACCATCCATAATTCATTTATGACAATGATGAGCTCGATCAGCCAGTTAACAGCCAGCAGAGACAAGTTCCAAACAGCTGTCGGGGGCTTTCCAAAAGATCCAATCACACGTTGACAAAACCTACTCCTGTCTGCCTCTGCAAAGAGGCCAAGCCCCCAAATTGCATAAGTAAGATTTAGTCTAATCTCCAGCCTTGGAAGGGTAGTTTAAAATATGCAAACTCGTAGTTGCTCAATAAACGTTTTCCTGCGGCGAGCAGGCGCTCTGGCTGGATTAATTGAGTAATGTAGTGGCATGATGTGCGTGTCGGTGGGGTGAGCGGGCGTGCGTGCGTCTAGGACAATCATGGCTTCCTCAGGGTATGGAGTCAATGGGGTCTTTTGTGCGCACACGTCATCGCACTTACACCCACTCCGCTCAAGTCTTGCGGAGACTTGAACACAGCCATTGTGGCCAACACGACCTGCCACCAACACGGCTGAGGGTCAGTGTGTGTGTGAGTGTGTGTATGTCTGTGTCGGTTGGATTATGCAGATCACACACACACACACCGGTCAATAGCGGCTTAAGAGCGAACTTTAAACTTCTGGAGTTTGGAAATTGTTTGCTGGCTCATCTGGAATGAGTCAATAAATAATAATGAAAGCTCTCCAGACATCCAGACATTAATTCTAGCAAATAGTCTATATTTTAGCCTGTATCTTAAATAACTTACAAAAAAAAAAAAAAAAAAAAAAGAAAAACACAAAAAACTGTGAAAATCTGAAAAAGCTGACCCAATTTTCAAAACTGATTTAGTTTGATAGTTGGGTTCTGTGTGTTGTTGTTCTTTTTTCCAAAAAAATCATATTTTGTTTAGGTTACTGGAACTACACAAACAGACCTAAGCTTAAACCTTTCTAATCCAGCAGACCAAATAGTCTAAATCCTGCTAAAAAATGTTGTTATGAAGCGCAACTTCACTTAACATAACATGCTGTGCAATAACAACCCATAAAAATAGAAAGCAATTGTTTTTATTCAGCTAATTTTAAACCTTAAAGATTTTTGCTGCAGTCGATTCAATAAGAAAAATTTTTGGCTTTGGTTATTTAACATCAGATTTCAATATGCAGTACAACTTTTTTTTTATGTTTCTACAATTTAATAACCATGTTTTTGCTTGGTCATTATTGGATTTGTTCTAGTACGTTTGTGATGTGGCAACTATAATTTGATAAAGAGCATGAAGACTAGGATTTTTTAGGTTTTGTAACACTTCTTTCTCAAGGAAGTCATATGTTATCACACAATAATGCAAGATGTGAAAATAAAACAGCTGGTTGTCAAATCTCAGCAATGCTGAACCAGCATCTTCCTTTGCCTTTTACAAAACAAGTGACAATATATGTTTCTTTTGTATCTTCAATGTACAATGATATCATTAAATTTGGCAATTCTGACAGCATAATCTCTGTCCAACAAATGAGAAAAGCACAAAACTTATCAAACATATGCCTAATACTGACCTTAAGGAACGCAACAATATCTCTAAGCGAAAATGCAAAACTTTCTGTGTTTTGGGGTCTGTGTACCTGTCAATGGTGCTCAGATAACTGAAAACACAATTTCCTTAAAATGACTCCCAAGGTGGAACTTTTTCAAAACACTCCAATTCTATCGTCATGTAAAAACTCAGGCTACATCTACATCTTAACTGCAGAAATAACGCTACTGCGCATGTGCACTATATAGTTCTTCTGCATAGTAAATGGAGAATAATAACAATGCCTCCAGAGTGCAATGACTCCCAGTCTATATTCTCCAATTGGTCCTCAGCAAGTTGTCACTCAATCAGAAGGTAATATGTAGAAGCACCCTTGAGCACAATGCTGATCCCTAAATTGCTCTTAACTAACCTAACCCTAACCCTAACCCTAACCCTAATAGATGGGCTGACAACCATTGCTTTGCAGCCACCTCCACTGGTTTGTGAATATGAATGGCTGAATGTGATTAATAACATAAAGCCCTTTGGGGACTTCCTCATACCATGTTGTCAATAATTTGCAGGAATCCAGTGAGAAAGTAATCCAATTTGAGACTTTTTAAACCAGAAATTGTTAAATGTGTCATCCTTGATCACTTTAATGCTTTTTAAAAACATTTTATCATGTATCAATGGCACAAAATAGTATTTTAACTCATGAATTGAATCCTTATTAATTCAGGGTTGATTGGTGCATCAAATATTAAACCGTGTTCGAAATTCTGGTGGTTCTAAAAGAATATGTCATAACAAACCTGCAATAGCTTCTGTGTGCAACTATTTAGAGTGGCTGTACTAGTGTTAAAAATCTTATTTATGAAATTTTAGGAATGATCACCCAACATGCAATGTAAAATATTAATCATAATAAATAGTGCCAAACGTCAAAATTCTGACGTGGGAATATTGAAGCCTCACTCTGAAATTGTTAATCTTCTCCAAATGCGTATAAAAACGCTTTAAAACCCATCTAACATAATCCAGCAAGAAAGTTTATTTCTTTAACAACGTGACGCTCGCGCAGCATCTCATGCGTGTGCGTGTGGACAGGACTCACCTGGCGCGTGCTGGTGGTGGTGGGCGGAGGATTGTGGGACGTGTAGTGTCCCGTTACACCGGAGCCGAAGCGCTTCAGACCTCCTCTGTGAAGCCACGTCCATCCACCGGCTCCCGGTCAGACCGACGCGGCTCGTGCTTCGCGACGCGAGGCGTGGCGTCACGTCTCGCGTCGCTGGCTGTGGATGATGATGGATGCCAGCTCGCGCGGCAGGGACGGACGGGGTGAGAGGGGTAGTGTGGGTGAGGGGGGGTTCCCCGCGCCTTATGATTGGACTCGCTGAGGTGGCGCGTGCAAGGGGCCGGACCTCGAGCCGGCTGCACGGGTTACTGACGGTCACGAGGAGTCAGAGGCAACACGCGCACTCAAGACACACACATATAAACTGCATGCACACACTTTTCCTTTAACAATTTCTCCCCTATTTTTTTTTAAATATTGTGACGTGCTTGCCTCGTGTTATTTAACTTTATTCCATTAATGATCATTTTAAATCTTCATTCTTCTCAGGATTGCTCACTGGAGCTGAACAGTTGAAAAAATATCTTGGCCAGGTCACCTATCATATCAACATTTATTCACACCAAACTGAAAGTAAAGCCCTATTTACAAAGTTTCAAGTAAAAACGTGTGATTTTTGGCATTTCCCTCCTCACAAATAGCAGAATTTGGAAAATAATGTTCATTCACAGAAATGCTACAGTTGGTTTAATGACTGTGCACTTCCACTAACTGGCTCTGTTGATTATTGTTGCTGTGAGGAAAACAGCACAGAGAACAATCCACTGCATACATACAAGGACAGACAGCAGTTTGATTGCTGCTATGGTGACTCTCAAGTATAAAACTGCTACTACAAGGAGAATATGGACTGGGACTCATGTCACTGTGGAGGTCACTGTTATTGTTGTCCATACTTTTGAATGTGCAGAAGAACTATTTGCTACAACTGTGGTCCAGCATTTCATAAAAGTGGTGCTATTACCCATGTCTCTGGGGATGGAGTCGAACCATGTTTCAAAAATGTCCACCTTGGAAGTCATTTTCAAAAAGTTGCATTGTCAGTGGCTCTTGCAACCTACAGTACGACATATAAATGGAACCCCCAAAACCCCATTTCAAAAAATTCACTTCAAGGCTTGGCCTTGCCTTGGGATGGTCTGGTCTATACCTCAGGTAAGATGGTGTCATGTCCCCCCACCTCAGCCGTCACATAGGGGCAGCATTGCCCTGTCTTTCCTCCTTCCCCCTCCCTGTCTGTGTTCCTCAGGTGGGCCTGTGTGATTTATTGAATGCAATGTTGAATTGTGCAAAATACAATCAAGTTTCACAAAACCCTCACTCTAAGAAATGAAACGCTGGTGTTGTTCAAATTAAATAAGTGCTTTATGGTGAATTTACTACGACTTATTCATTTTTGACAGTCAACACAAGTAGATATTGTTGCATTTAAATAAAAATGTGTGATGTTAAGGTTAATAAATAAAGCTGTTTAAAACCAATGTAACCCACTTGCTTTAAACGCGCCATCCCTTTAAGTGAATGAAGATTGTCCCAATGCGCTTTCCGTACTTGCACATGCGCTGTTGGCTCCAGTTGCAATTTGCACTATTGTTTTACCTCAGCATCTGTGACATGTGACTCGGAAAATCTCCATCACCATTCATCTGTGAATTGGTCAGTTTAAAACTGTAAATATATTCCTAATACAACTCAATATCTATGAAAGTATTTATATAATGATATATTATGACATGTATACATGGTCTGTTGAGGAAAATATTTCAAAAAGTTTTTTCTTCAGCCAAGAGTACGTTTTTAGCAGGTTCTTACTAGGGGGGAGACTACTTGTTACGGATAATGCATTTTTGCCGAATCCGAGCATTGTCTGTCATTATTCATTCTGCGCCATGCTCGACTGAGACGACAGAATCCTTGTGAGAGAAGCCTATCGGTGCTGGTAAATTAAAAATTTGTTATTTTATTTCTTTGTAGCATGCATTCTGCCTGAGGAAGATCTTTTAAGGTTGAAACATCGCGCGACTGTGCGACGGTTTTGTTTTTTCTTTTGTTCATCTGGATAAGCGTAGAAAATGGGTGGATGAATGTATGGATAAAATTAAAGTAAGAGGCTGATTTAAGCCTTCTGTCTAGTCCTTTCATTTTTATGAAAATTTTTTAATTAATACGTTATTCAAAATTTTTTTCTTTATTACCTTTAAATTTAACCTGAATTTAACTTTTAAGTTACCGTACTTTAAAATACGTTTTGGTATCTCACAGAATCCCAGTGTTGAAGTGCGGCGGGGATGCATTCTGAAAGCCGTGTGCCTATACTTGAATGAAAAGCCAGACAACGTCATCAAGGAGTAATTGCAAGATTCCTCCCTAAGCACTTACAAGATTTTGTAATGCGAAAAAAATAAATCCAACGTTTTTGATGGGTTTATTTGAATCTCTTAGCTCAGCTTGCTGATGGATTGATGGATTTATTCACTGTGTGTGATATCATTTTGAACTTCATATGAATAGTTCAGAACAACAGATTCCAAATAGAAATATCACTGAAATCTCAACTTTAGAGCTCTTATCTGCTTACTTGTAAATTATCTCACTGAATATAACACCCAACAGTGAATAGCCAGTTGTTGGTTTCTAAAATTGGGACCATGAATATTTATAGTTATAATCAGAGCCAGCCTGAAAAGTGATATAGAAATTGTGCTGTAATATAGTTACATAGTCAACAAAATTTCAAGATTAAATTTTTAACTAAATATGAAGTAATCTAGACTTAACAAGTCTAGACTTAACAAATCGACAGTGTGATTTTGGTTTGCACCCATCAACTTTTAGTTTGCGCCCATAAACTACTGCAATGTAAATGTATGCTTCTTTCCTGACATAATTTATCCATCCATCCATCCAGCCATCCATTTTCTACCGCTTATCCAGGGCCGGGTCGCGGGGGCAGCAGTCTCAGCAGGGATGCCCAAACTTCCCCGTCCCCAGACATTTCCTCCAGCTCCTCTGGGAGGATCCCAAGGCGTTCCCAGGCCAGCCGAGAGACATAGAATTATATTATTAGTAGTATTAATTTATTATATATTTTTTAAATAATTTGACTAAACTGGTCATGCTGATGAATGTTTTCAAAGTAGATGATAGTTCTATGTAAACATATAACTTCAGCTGCGTTTACTTCACAAAGTTCATGTCTGTCATCACTGCCTTGTCTCAGTGACGGTGGACATGCTCACTAAAACTGCTGCTCTGAGTTTCAATCCTCCTTTTATTTACATAGAAATGAATCCTCTAACATCTGTGATGGCGTTTTATTGATTGATTGAATCTTTCTGGCAAGCCGTGATATGGACAGAACCATTTTGGGAGTCTACGTCATCCAGAGTGAAGGAGCCGACGCCACAGATCCACCCGAGGATGTTGGCATCATTGTTGAAGGATGCTCAGTGCTCCAAGATTTGAGAGACCTGGCAAGTGGCATTGCACTCTTGCTTGGCATGACATACTGTCTGAACTTGAGCTATCCCAAGGACCTGAAGTACACGTTCGAGTTTTTATAAAAAGTCCTCATGGATTTGGATGGGAAGAAGCTCTCCACAAAGGTGCAGGTCCTCAAGAACAAACTGAGTGAATAAAGTCATACGGTTAGCCGAGGCTAACGGCAGGCCGTTCCCGCCCGCCACCTTCTCAGTCCTGGAAGCGGGAATCACGCTCCTCTGCACGCCGGTGTCACAAAGAAATCTGCATCCTGAGGCGATCTCTTTGATGAAAAGCAGCCTTTCGGGGTCGCCGACGATAGCGGCCACAAGCGAGCGTCGGCCCCCTCCGTTTTCTGACGGTTTGAAGCAGCAGGGAAGACGGCAATCCTTTTCTCTGTCCCCGAAACGCACGTTGTAAAAGCACAGTCCCTCTTTCTCCTGCGGCTCCGATGGCACGCCGTCCCTCTGAGAGCGCGCTTTCCTCGCGGGGTTGGCGAGGCTGAACACCGCAGCCGGCACCTCGTGAAGAGGGTGATGTGCCGCGAGGGAGAAACGGTCAGCTTCCGGGTCCAGCAGGGTCGGTGATGGTGGTGTTGGCCAGGGCGGTCTGTACAGTGGGCGGCAATTGGCACAGGAAAAGCTCCATGAAGAGGAAATTAGGCTGCTCCTCCACTAGCAGGTTTAGTATCTCTTCCATGAGCTGCGATGGCTTTCAGTTGCCGAGGCCCTGTATGGCTAGCAGCCGGCGCGCCCTCTCTTGTCTGGACAGTTCGAAGGTCTTGAGGAGGTGGGCTTTGAGTTCGGTGTATTTGCCGTGAATGGCAGGGTTGGAGATGAAACCCACCAGTCTGGCCGTAGTAGAGCTGCTCAAAGAGGCGACCACGTGGAAATACCGCCGCACCTTGTCGTGCGCGCTGCGGCAGGCAAAATGCACCTCCACGTGTGTGAACCATGCCCTGGCATCGTTCTCCCAAAACTCCGGCAGTCTCACAAAAGCATCATTGTTCCATCGGGTAATCCTAGGAAACTTCGGCGAAGAGTCGCGAGTCGGGGTCACCAGTGTGGTGCCGAAGAACAGGAGTCAGAGGCGGAGTGAGCTGAACACACTGATCTTCTTTATTTTCCATAACCAGGAAACACCACTTACGCACACTTGGTGCAGCGCCTTATATGCGGAGTCGAAACCCCGCCCCTCAGTCTGAATGGTGGATTCTGTCCACATGATCACCACAATATAATATTTTGCTTCTCAAAAAATGTATGGTTTTGTTGATAAATCAAAGCATCATGCAGCATGTATATTTTCACATATTTGACCACATGGTGTAAATTGGATATGTTTTAACATTGCAGTAACATTCAATTTACATGGCGTCGTTGTTAATGCGCCACATAACAGACTCTCACATCACAGTGCAAGTTCTGGGTTCAGACACGGCCAGAATCTTTCTGTGTGGAGTTTGCACTTTCTCCCTGTGTCTGCTTGGATTTCTTCCAGTTAGTCTAATGTATTCCCACAGTCCAGAAACATGCATGTGAGATTAATTGATGAGCCTAATTTAATCCTGGTTGTGTGTGGTTGTTTGTCTTTA
Organism: Salarias fasciatus; assembly: GCF_902148845.1. Classification (NCBI taxonomy): domain Eukaryota; kingdom Metazoa; phylum Chordata; class Actinopteri; order Blenniiformes; family Blenniidae; genus Salarias; species Salarias fasciatus. The sequence continues at coordinate 26,970,445 of NC_043758.1, read as the reverse complement.
ATGGACTGGTGACCTTTCCTCGTCCATAGATAGCTGGGATTGGCTCAACACCCTGCAACCCTGCACAGGATTAATTGACTTCCTGGATGGATGGCTGTTCATTAATGCTATGGCACCAGCAGTACCCAAGCTAGCATTGCTTCTACAACACGGGTTATTTTTTGTTCAAAGATAATGCAGTCCTGTTACTGAATTGTAAATTTAAATGGCATTAATATTATTTTTCTGTGATGAACAGATACTCCAACTTTGGTGGATTCATGTGGTCAAAGGTCAAATGTTTTCGTTATTCCTTTGTACTGGGTACAAGAACAGAAATAGTGTAGTCCTCAGTTAAAAAAGTAAGACAAATGAAGGAAAGAAAGGACCTTCCTGTTCAGCTGCCTCCTATAGTCAGTGCAGCTGCCAAACCAGGAGGTGAGGTTGTTGGCCGGATGCTCTCCACGGTGCCCCTGTGGAAGGTGGTCAGGTGAGTGGTTGGGGGACTGGCCTATCCTCAGTCTCTCCTGAGCATACGAAGTCTGTGCTAGGCTTTCTTTGTGATGGAAACTGTTGGTTGCATTGGACAGATCCTCTGTGAGGTGAATTCCCAGGAGCTTGACACTGCTTCTCCTCTCTGCCACAGCATTGTTGATAACGAGCAACCAATGGTCCAGTCTGCTGGATTTCCCAAAATCCATCACATTCTCCTTTGTCTTTCTCACATGAAAGACGAGGTTGTGAGATCTGCACCAATATGTCAACTAGTCCGCCTCCATCCTGTATGCAGCGTCATCCTTCTCGCACAACTTTTGTGTCATCTGTATACTTTATCTTTTTAGAAGTATGGGAAGCAGTACAGTCATGTGTGCACAGCCCTGGGAGGATCCTGTTTTCACAGTGATGCAGCTTCATGTTGTTTTCCCTGTCTTGATTGTCTGCTGCCTTTGCGTGAGGAAGCTGAGGACCCAGTTGCAGACACTGGTGTCCATAATCTTTGACCTCAGCTTCTCCACAATCTGTTTCGGATCGATCGTACTAAAGCCAGAGCCACATTTCTGGATGCAGTTTCATGTGAACTCAAAATAGTTTGCAACCGGGATTGCTGTCCTGTCTGTGTGGACAAAGTCTGAATGACTTTTTCTTCAGTTTGATGAAACAGCTCTGAGCCATCCAGAAACACACACACACACACACACACACACACACACACACACACACACACACACACACACACACACACACACACACAAGCAGACATGCACACTGGGATTTACATCTGTCAAAACACTTGTTGTTGCTTCAGCAAACACGACCATGGCTTCAATGTCCTTTTTCTGAAACTGTGTCATTGTCATTCCTTTCCTGCATTTTGTACATTGTTGTTTGTGTTCAAATTGTGCAAATTCCCTGTCATTTTCTACAACTCTGATGCATTGTCACTAACACCTGTGAGTTGTGGACATCCTGGTTTGAGTTGAAAGCTTACAGATGCCTGAATACCGTGTGTTTTTCTGTTGAGGCTTAACAGAAGGCAGCACTTTCTGCATTTTTCCCCTCACCAACTATGTTGAAGAACTATCCGGAGGGACTCAAAGTAGAGCAGCTACATACTTGAATTGAACAAGTGGGATCCTGTTGCCTCCTGCTGGGAGTGTACAAAACAACAAGTGAAGTCAAGACTACATTGATTTGGATTGTCTCTGTTGAGTATTTAGATGGATGGATGGATAAGAAGAAGGGAATATGTGAAGCTGTGTGTCAAACAATTCTAGATTTTCATTTGGAAATCCATCAAAAGTTTTCAAAACCTGTGCTTCTGACTGCCAGTGTTTGCCTGTTATCATTATATTATTAAATTCTTTGTATTAATTTGACACAGGTGATGCAAATGCAGAAAGAAGGTTTTTCCAATCCAAAACACAAACACAGGAGATCAAAGTGAATTGATTCATTTGTGTTTGTCACTAAGCTAAGGCTGTTTTGTTGTTGGTCTGGAGTGAGACATTGTGAATTAGCATGCCTGAAAAACTAATCGCTGTTGTTTTTTGTATTTTTTAAATACACTCACTTTTTTGGGCTTGATTGCCTGTTAATGAATAAATGAGGATGAGATCCAAGATGGCTGCTGCAATGACAAACTGGGTTGCTCAGCTCTGGCAATCCACAAAAAATCTCCTAAAGAAGCTACCATCCAAGCCTTTAACCAAGCATTTGCTTGATAAGGTGAAGTCTTGTCTCCAATTTGGGCTTCATTTTTGACAAATGGTGAATCAAGAAGTAATTTTGGTGATATGTGCTTTGCAGCCAATAAAATCAAATTACCTTAAAGGTGCATTAAGGAGTTTTACAACCTTAAAAATACTTATTTTCCACCATAAATATGTTACACATTTTTAATGATGTGTACAATGTGCCCTGACATATTCATTACAAGTACCTCTAACAGCGCTAAATTGTCACTTGAAAGTTGCAGTGCCGGTCCGGCACCAGCATTTTTTTGGGGAGAATTTGAAAGGAATGATGTAATGCGCGCTCCGGCTCCTTGAGTTTCGATTTGTCCGCCATTACTCCGCCAGATGCTTAGTGAGCAACAACTGAGCAGGATCTTCCAGAAAGTAAGAAAAGACTGGCTTCTAGCACTGCCACAACTCCAGCACAGACTCCACCAGGTAAAAGAAACTTAAATCTTACTTGAGCGCTTCTAAACGAGCGAAGACGGAGTCCCCCTTTTCCTTGCATGCCAGCCACAGGGACGAGTTTTTCACTAAGCTGCATTATGCCCAAGGCCTGCAGGGGGCGATGTTTCGCATAAAACGTGCAAACTCCTTAAGGCACCTTTAACATAATTTGACCCAGGAATATAGAAAGATGGCAAATAAGGTGGGAGAGGATATGGAGGAAGTGAAAAAGCCACTAAACCTTCTGCCAGGAGAGCAAAGTGCTGTTGTTAATGTAACCCACCTCCAGAAGGGTTAAAATATACAATCCATTAATTTCCAATCCTTATTTAATAGGGCTTGAAAGGACACGTGATTTCTCGCAATGTATTGTGGGCAATACGGGAGTTCACGTTTACAGTGTTTACCGTGTATGATCACGTACCGTGCTGTGACAGACAGAAGTAAACACGAGGAAAAATGGACCGAAACAGGAAGGCCACGGACCGTACCGAGACCAGCTGGACCCTGTTCAGACCCGGTTGGGCTCAGGCTGAATCCCATTTCACCCCTTAGTCCAGGGGTGGGGAATCCTGGTCCTGGAGGGCCGCAGACCTGCATGTTTTCCATGTCTCCCTGCTTCAACACAGCTGATTGCAATGAGGCTCGTTATCTGGCTTTCTGTTGGACTTGGCCATGAATCTTGATTCGATTCAGGTGTGTTGAAGCAGGGAGACATGGAAAACATGCAGGTCTGCGGCCCTCCAGGACCAGGATTCCCCACCCCTGCCTTAGTCCTTCCCCTTGGCCCTACCCCTTGTTTTGCACGTTCACGTGTATGGGTAGGAGTGTCCCAATTGTCATTATGACATAGAGGTAGGGCCAAGAAGGAGGGCCAGTCACCCCTCCAAAAGGATATTCTCCCGCGGTACACTTCAAACGGAGGGGTATGATCCAATGGCGGCTGGTGGCGAGGGGCGCTTGTTGTGTCAGCCTACACCGTCAGTGGCGGGCGGGGTTACTTCACTTCCGCATTGGCGGGAGTGATCGTTTCCACACCCGCGCATTCCCGGCGCATTCCAAACACAACAGATAGACGATTATTTTCAGTAAACTGGTTTCTTCAACACTTCCCGCCTGGAATGCGCGGGTGGGAAACGAGCGCCCCCGCCAATGCGGAAGTGAATTGACCCCACCCGCCACTGACGGTGTAGGCGGACAAAACAAGCGCCCCTCGCCACCGGCCGCCACAGATTTCCCAGAAAGCCTTCCAAGATTGGCAAGATGGCGGCGTCCGCAATGAAAGAAGTTCATAAATGTAAGTATTTTGGGAAAAGAAAAAAAAAAAAAAGCATCGCAGCAGCATGGCGCTACAGGCTTGTCAGGGCACAAACTTTTGTCTGGACTTCAATGATGGGCATTTTGCCTTGAAGAAGACACACAAATACTACAGCCTGAGCCAGACAGACTCAAGTTTTTGTGACAGCTGCAAAGTTTTGTGACTTAGTTGTGTGGACGCCGGTGGACAGCAAGGTGTACATTGTTTTCCTTCATTTTATTTGCAGTGGTATTTGTTTATGCACAATCTAATCATACTTTATATATTTGCAGTGATATTTGTTTGCACAAAGACTTTTGCACCTTATTTGAACTGTAACTATAACAGTGTCGTTGCACTACACAAGAAGGTTTGTTATAAACAGAAAAGACTTTGAAACAAGAAATAGTCTGACATTACTGCATGGGTAAATGGCGCAGTCTCACAGAGGATTTCCCATTAAAATGAAGTTTCATAAATAGCTATTGAACTACAATATTTATTTTCACCATAGTGAAGGCATACAGGCACCGCGCTGCACCGCCCCACAACTCTCCCCCCGTCCGACACCGCATGCAGGCACCACACAGCGGCATGCAGGCACCGCTCCACGCCGCTCCGTGCCGCTCTTATCTAAAGATGTCATCCCTTCATTATTTTTTTTTTTTTACTGGAGCGATCGTGGGAACAACTGTGGCAGTTAATGACACAGCACGACTGCACCATGTTTGTAATTTGTAGAAACTCGCCAAACAAAATTTAAAGAGCAACACGAGAGCAGCATCTTGCCTATAGCTGGCGTAAACAGACGCTACCGCATCCCGACTTGTCCACAATGCATTGCAGTTTTATTCCACTGCTTATGTCATCCTTTCGAGCCCTATTATTTCTTTATGTTTATAAGTGTTTTGTATTTTATTTTGAAAAACCGGAAGTTTATTTTGAAGACAGGAAGTAGTAGGCTGCACTAGTGAAGCAGCTTAAAGCTAGGGTAGACGATGTTGTCCAAAAGCACTTTTTGACATACTGAGTGAAATGCTCCTTGCCCCCTGGGAGAAGTCAATACATTATGTGGACGGAAAAAGGTGCGGAAAAAATCTGACAACTGTAGCGGCCAAAGGACAGTAAAAACTCCGACCAATCGTACCGCGCGGACCGCTCTTAAGAAACCAATCAAATCCCTTCGCCGTTCTACCAGCCCCCTGTGCGTTCATTTCAATGGCGTGCACTGGCCCTGGTTCAGAGCGCGCGCGCGTTGCCAAGGAGCTCTCGGCGCTCGCAGCTCGCGTGAAAAATAGAACGAAGCGGAGCGGGCGCGCGGCGCTCCTATGCGCGTTGTGTGCGGGCAGTCAGAAAGATTAATAACATTGGAGGCGATCACAAACTCTGTGCGCGTGGCGCTTCCGTGCGCGCGCGCGGCACTTCCGCGTCCAGTGTGTTCGCTCCCAACGGGAGCTCCTCCAATGGGGTGGGAGCTGGGCGGAGCCTTGGGGAGATGCTACATTCGTGCTACATGCTAGTTTTCCAAGATCGTCGACCCTAGCTTTAACTTCACTAATGCGTGTCTTAAATTCCTTGTGAGAGAGAAAAACAGGAAAAAAGGTATGAAAACTGTACATTCAACAGTCAAACTGAGAAATGAAGTAGTTGTTGATACCATGGTCCGAAAATTCCGTTTTAGAGAGAAGAAAAACTGTCACTGAAGGACTTTCCAGCCGCGTTTCTGCCGAAAAAACCCTTGGTAAGCTAGTCCCCTGGTGTTGCAATGTGTGTGTATGTGGAGATGTCACGAGGTGACCATGCTGTTTCAATTAAAGGTGTTTTGCACATTTTAAGTTGTTTTTGATTCATCTGTTGCACTTAAAAGCTTTTATTTTAATGGATTGATAGTGAAATTTGTGTTAATTTGCTCAATTTTACTGGAATGAGCCCATGTGAGAATTTTACTGTGAAATGCCTCATCATCTTTTGCACATGTGATGGGAAGTTAAATTGTGTTCAAAAGGAGTACAAAAGTTCATTTAAGTTGACCAGAAGCACCAAAGCTGTAATTTAAGTTACTTATGTTATGAGAACTGATGTATTTCAATTAAAATCTCTACTCTGATGTTAAAAAAGGATTGAAATTAGAGAAACACATGAAGAAGGCACATGTTATGTCTTCATGTGGAGGTAAGAATTCTTTGGTTGAATGAAATCTTGAAAACATTATTTCTTTTGATTTGAATTGATTGAAATAATCCATTTTGACGTGATAAACTCTTGATGGTTAAGATTAACTGTGGGTTTCAGTATGTAAGCCGTATTGCGATCTCCTGTTCGATAAAGATCTATCAGTGTTGTACAACCATCTTGAATTGAACATTTCAAACACTTAGATGATCATTTAAAGATGTTCTATGCATTTGAATTGGATTGTAAAGCTGTTTTCTAAATACAGGTCAAGTTTTTTTGTGATGCTTGGAAAGAGTGAAGCTTCAGCTTTCGTGCCCAACGAGGCTGATGAGTGATCCAATTGATGGCGAGCCTCCCAGTGGACCTTCTATGCTTCAAGTAGAACTTTGAATTCCACCACACCACTCAACGGATTCAGTGGTAGGATTTATGTCAGTCCAACTGACCGACACCAACGAGAGCCTTCATCGGAAATCCTTGACTTTTGACTTCTGACTTAGACTTTTGACTATTGGATCCAAACAACCAAGGAACATTCCCATTTGGAAATTTATTTCATTTTTGTTTTCTTAGTTAATGGGCTCTAGGTTGTATTGTGTGTTTTTGTATTATTCAGATAATTGTGGAACTAAAAAAGAGTTTCAAATCATTCCTGCCTCTGCGTCCAGTGGTTATTGTTCTACTCTGAGCTCCTACGAACCTAGACTGTGACGTGTACATACCCTGAAGTGGGTTACATTAAACAAAAACAACTGTTGAAGTTGATTGAGGAAGAGTGGCAGCTGAGAGAAGTTATCTGAGAAAAGGATGTAAAGATTGAAGAACAACAGAAAGTAGATGATCCGGAGCAATAAACAAAAAAAAAAAAAAAAAAAAAAAAAAAAAGCATGATACTGGCTTCATGACAACCCACCGCAACAGCAGAGGAGAAGGAAGGCGAGGATACACCACCAGGTTAACTACACACACTGGAACAACAAGTCATGAACTTCTTTCAAAATAAACACATCCCACTCGACAGCAGAAACATATCTGCCTGTCACACTATTCCTCAAAAACAGAGCAACATCCCAAAGATCCTTCAGCTGTTGAAGGTAGCGAAGAAACTGAAGGGCACAGGTGTCTAAGTAAATGAGCACCTCACAAAGTGAAAATAATGACCCACCACTCCAGACAATTTCATCATTTAATCACATTTGGTGGTTCAGTGTTACGCCCTGTGCCCCTCTGGGCATGCGGGGGCTCTCTGGGCTGGTTTTGGTTGTTGTTTGCTCATTTTTGCATGCCCTGTCTCTCCTGCTTGTCTGTTCATGTTCTCCTGCCTGGTCACCCGCCTCGTTATTGCCCTAATGTGTTGCACCTGTCTTGCCCTCTTATATAAGTCCTGCTCCCTTTGTTTGTCTTGTTGGTTCGTTGTGGGTCTGTCCGCGTGCTCTGCTTGTGTGTCCTGGCCTGCCTCAGCTCTGCTCATTCCTGAATCCTGCATTCCTGTATCCCTGCGTTACCGTTCCCTGCAAATAAATGAGTTTTGAACTCTGCCTGGCTGCCTGCATGTGGGTCCTTCCCAACCCTTTTGCATTTATACTGTGACATAATTTCAACTGTTTTCTATTATGAAAAGTGTGAATATATTTAAGATGAAGAGACATTTTTTTCTGCCTGTATAACTGCAGCTGATTTTGGTAATGTGGCCTGTTTCACTGTGTTACTTCAGAAATTAATATTCGTGGACACAGATTACACAGTGTCGGTGATGTGCAGAGCCAGTGCACCTACCAGTTTGGTCCTTGTCACACTCAATCAACACTTCGCCTTAAAAAAAGAACGTATGTCATGTTTTGGTGTGAACGCAGCCTTTGTACATGAGTCCCTCGTGCATGCAGCCAGCTGATCAGTGCCTTGAGAGGACTTTGTAATATTTGAAGTTCTGATGTTAGATTCATTTAAGTCTTTGTATATATAGCAGCACATCTTATGAGACTGTTCGGGGTAGGCATATGTAAGCAATAGCTTCAGCCTACTCCTGAGCTATTTGACTTCCTTTTTTTTTTCCATCCATCCATCCATTTTCTACCGGTTGGTGGGGGCAGCAGTCTCAACAGGGATGCCCAGACTTCCCTGTCCCCAGACACTTCCCCCAGCTCTTCTGGGAGGATCCCAAGGTGTTCCCAGGCCAGCCGAGAGACATAGGGTGAATTCCAATTCTCCCCTTCGCCCTAGCCCTTGGCCCTAACCCTTCGTTTTGCGCGTTCACATGAAGTGGTAGGGGTGTCCCGATTCTACTTCTTCCCCCTTCAGACCGAGGGGGAGGGCGAAGTGCAAGAGCTATCTGGCCCTTGAAACAGAGATTTTCCCGGAGCACACTAGAAAACGAGGGCTATGTGAAATTTCCCACAATGCCCTGGGCAATGCCGGCAAAATGGTGAAAAAAAAACATCCGAGTCAGCGAAAGAAATCTACAAATGTGTTTTTTGTTTAAAAAAATAATAAAACTGCTATTTTGAGGTCGCTGCAATGTTACGTGACAGCTAGTTGTTTAGCGTTGAGTGCATCTGCTCATGTCTCTAACGTTACGTTAACAATTAACTTGTTTTAATTCTTGCACGACCATTCACATATCACAGCTGCACCCCTCTTTTGTGAAATAACTTTTCACTCATATTTCACTTTACTTTTTATACAGGGCGTTTCTCAGCAACCTGGGACTTCAGGGCAAGGTCACCCCTCAGCAGGCTGCCAGAAAGTGGGAAAATTTAAAGAAAAAATACAAGGTAATCAGAGGAATTTTAATGAGATACATAACAGCTCATAATCCTTAAGTGCACTTAAGTCCACTATAAAATGGCCCTGAAAACATAATATAACGATTTGCAATGTGGGGTTTTATATGTGTTTGTTGCAGGACCTAAAAACTCCTAAAACAGGATCAGGGAGTGACAGTGGGGAGACAACGGCTCGGTGCCAGGCCTTCAATTCAGTGGTGGGGCAAGGGTCCTTGGGGGCTCCAAGCAAGAAATTCATCAGGCCCCCACCCCATCTATGTACACCGAAAAATAGCTTTTTGCACATAATTTGCACCTAGGAGCCCCCTAAAAGCCGGGGCCCCAGACAAATGCCTGGTTTGCCTGTTGGCACGCCCCGCCTCTGCTTCAATTGAACCTCCACTTTTGGTTTCATCCTTTGTGGCTGATGAGGATCCTGTTTCAGTACTTTTGGTGAGGCTACTGAAAAGCATTACAAAAATTAAACAGTAAAATGCTCTGTTTATGTGGAATGATGTGATTGGTGAAGCTACAGTTATATTTTTGTGGCCGTATCACCTAGTTCTGGCATATATATCCCTGTCATTTCTTCCTTTTTTCTTTCTGTCAGGAAATGGTTGAGCCCCGAAGGATTGAGACCCCAGAGCCGGGCCCCTCTATCGCCTCCACCTCTGGCATCGCCTCCACCTCAGGGAGCACCTCTACCTCAGGGAGCACCTCAATCTTAGGCGCATCCATACAAGCCCGCAGCTCATCCTCCGCCATGGCTACCTCCACCCCTCCAACCCCTTCCCCTAAGAAGAAGAAGAAGAGCAGCGACCTACTGAAGTTCTTGAAAGACCAAAGTGAAAAGGAACAGAAGCGCCATGAAGAAAGTGAAGCTAAAACCGAGCGTTTCTTGAGGCTTTTTGAGTACATGGTGGACAAAATGCCAGAAGCAAACAATTAATTGTTGTTATAAGCAACATCCTTCAAAGAGGGAAATTATTTTACAGCCACTCAAGGTAACAAAAAATGAAATAAAAGAGAGACAAAAAAACCATGTACAAAGACAATCATCTGTATTCAACCATCACTAAGGTGATTTGGATATGTATGAATGTGCAAAATGTCAAATGTAAAAACAAACATTAAAAACAAAACCTGAGACAGATGCAATAAACTGGCATCTGTGCCTTAAACAAAAAATGTAATCGCTTCAGTACAGTACAGTACACACTTGTCAGTCTCACAGCTTTGTTGCTACAGGACATTCACTGGCCAGAGACCAAGGCAGCCAGTCTGTCTCTTGTAGCATTTCCAGATCTCTCATTATGTGCCAGTTGCTCACGGGGAGGTTGGGGGATCAGAATATCCTGCAACACATCTGCATCTGGTTCCAGCATGTCTCCATTTTCAATACACACATTGTGTAAAAACGCACATGATGCAATCACCAAAGGTGCACATGTGGGCCAGACTTCCAGTGCCTTGAATAGTGTTGATCTCCATCTCGTCTTCCTCATGCCAAATGCTCTTTCTATGATGCTGCGTCCTTTGGAATGGTAGAAGTTGAAGGTGGCTTGGATCTGTCCATTAACGGGCTCTCTGTACGGTGTGATGAGTGCGATTGGTTGGTCCAGACAGGGATAGCCGCCATCACCCAGGAGGATATAACCTGCAGGAAGGTAGTATTGTGTCCTCAAAAAGCTGCTGTTTTTCAGGACCTGTGTGTCGTGTACCGAACCAGGATATCCAACAAAGATATCAAGGAATTTACCCGATTAATCCCAGATTGCTTGCATATTTATTGAGAAAAATCCCCTGTAGTTTAAATAGTCAATTTTGTGATGATGAGGGGTTTAATCCGGACGTGGCAGCCATCAATAGCACCCACAACAGTGTTGAATACCGGGCTCCCTGCTAGCTTGCCAAATCCCTGTCCAACTGCTGGGAGATCTTCTGGTTTCGGGAAAAATATAGCACATTGTGCCATATTTGCTGTGCAACCCTGTGGACTATGCGGTGGACCATTGTCTTTGGCACACTGAAAACAGCAGACACAACCCGGTAGGAAAGGCCATGAGCAAGCCAATATGTGGAGATCAGCACCTCCAGCTGATTACCCCAGCCATGGTCCTGGTCCCTCTGCAGTAACCTCTGCAAGCCCTGCATGGATTTTCGGCTGAGACGAAAGTCCTGCTTGAGTTCAGATTCAACATTGATCTCTGAAATAAGTTATCGTTTATTGTTGATAACATTACATGAAAACGAGTTTACTGAACATAAATCACAACTGTAGTACCGTTGTCGTGCTGGCATGCTAATGTGTTAGCTAATGTGGCTAACGTTGACGACAAAACATTTTCGGTCTGCTGTAAATACCTCCAGTTGATGCAACAGCGTTCCCAGGTGTCAAAGGCATCTTCTTCTTCTTATATTTTTCTGTTTCTCAGAAGATAGCACAAAAAACAATCCAATTGCCCAGGAAAGGGAGATTAGTGCAGCTGGAAACAGCATTGTGAGCGCTTTTTGAAACAATACTGGTGTCAGTTTAATACGTCACGGGCAACTACTGATGATGCATGATGATCTCGGAGGGTTGTCCCATTTCTTAGGGGGGAATTCAGGCACTTCCCCTAGACACTCCCTTTCAAGGGGTAGGGCGAGGGGAAGGGTTAAGGTTAGGGGAATTTTCTCGATGATACCCCCTGCCTCGCCGAAGGGGTGTCAAAGGCAATGCACTGGCTGGCGCACGTCATCTGTAGCTCACCCCCCCCCCCCCCCCCCCCCGCCCCAATATCACCTTGAACCATTTCAATTCGATTAAGTTTTATTTGAACCAGGGAATGGAGATCAAAGGTAAAAAATATACTAGATTAACAAATAAAAATGCCTGCTTGAGTTATTTTTGGTTTTATTTTAGGTGATTTTTAGTTATTATAGTTGTAGTTCTTATCTTTAGATTGCCGCTTGCATCTGGGATCTTGTCCTTTCGGTCATGACCCGGAGTTCATGACCATAGGTGAAGGTGGGAACATAGATTGACCGATAAATTGAGAGCTTCGCCTTTCGGCTCAGCTTCACCACAATGGACTGATACAATGACTGCAGATGCTGCACCGATCCACCTGTCAATCTCATGCTCCATTTTTCCCCCACCCGTGAACAAGACCCCAAGATACTTAAACTCCTCCACTTGAGCCAGGGTCGCTTCACCGACCTGGGGAGGGCAGACCACCTTCTTCCGGTTGAGAACCATGGCCTCAGATTTGGAGGTGCTGATCCTCATCCCTGTCGCTTCACACTCGACTGCGAATCGCCCCAGTGCATGCTGCAGGTCTGGGTTCGATGAAGCCAACAGGACAACATCATCTGCAAAAAGCAAAGATGAAATCCTGTGGCAACCAGACCTGACCCCCCCCCCCCCCCCCCCCCCCCCAGCCCCTGGCTGTGCCTAAAAATTCTGTCCATGAAAATGATGAACAGAACCGGTGACAAAGGGCGGCCCTGCCGGAGTCCAACATGCACCGGGAACAGGTCTGACTTACTGCCGGCAATGCGGACCAAGCTCCTGCTTCAGTCATACAGAGACCGGATGGCCCTTAACAAGGGGCCCCGGACTCTGTATTCCCGGAGCACCCCCCCCCCCCCCCCCCCCCCCCCCCACCAAGTCACCACGAGGGACACGGACGAATGCCTTCTCCAAATCCACAAAACACATGTGAATTGGTTGGGCAAACTCCCACGAGCCCTTGAGCACCCTGTGGAGGGTATAGAGCTGTTCCAGGACCAGGACGAAAACCACATTGTTCCTCCTGGATACTGGGTACTCTGCACTGCTGTTCAGCCCGTAAGCAGTGAGGCACCTGTCCCCAACCCGAAGGCGCAGGGACACGACCCTCTCGTTCCCTGGGGTAAACGCCAACACATGGCAGCTGAACTGTGGGGCTATAAGCAGACCCACACTAGCCCGCCGCCTCACACTGCGGGCAACACAAGAGAAGTGGAGAGTCCAGCCCTTCTCGAGAGTTTGGGTTCCAGAGCCCAGGCTATGTGTGGAGGTGAGCCCGACAATATCTAGCCAGTACCTCTCAACCTCCCTCACAAGCTCAGGCTCCTTCCCCGGCAACAAAGTGACATTCCATATCCCTAGAGCTAGTCTCTGTGTCCGGGGATTGGGTCTCCGGGTACCCTACCGTCGGCTGCCACCCAATCTACATTGCACCCGGCCCCTATCGTTCTCTCGGTGGGTGGTGAGCCCACCAGAGGTCAGGCCCACGTCGTTGCTTAGGGCTGAGCCCGGCCGGGCCCTGCGGGCAAAGGCCCAGCCACCAGGCGCTTGCTTGTGAGCCCCAACCCCAGGCCTGGCTCCAGGGTGGGGCCCCGGCTGCGCCATACCGGGCGACGTAACAATCTTTGTTTTCATTCTCATAAGGGCTTTTGAACTGGTCTCAGTTTGGCCTGTCACCAGTCTTGCCCGGTTTTTTTTCTTGTTTCCTTTTTTTACTTGTTCCAATTGTATGAGTTTGTATAAACAAATGCTCAAATAAACCTAAACTTGAAAAAAAAAAAAAAGTACAAGATGATCATTATAAATGATTGGCATAAATAAACATGAGACATACAACTTGACATATGACTTGGTGCGATGAGATCAGGTTTGATGGTCATAGCGGCTTTCTGTGTAGCTCTGTCTTTTTTTTTTTTACCTGTCCTGTATGCTGAGATCCAGGGTGTTGCAACCCAGGGTGTTCAGGGTTGATGATGGTGGCTGTCTGTGCGTGTGTTTTGCTTTTTTTTTTTAACCTATCCTTTACCCCAAGATCCAGGGTATTGCAACCCCCAAAAACCTCACATCTGCCACCCTCAAACAGCCCCATCCCCACCCCCCACCCCCCCCCCCCCACACACACATTTCAACCCTCCTCCTACCTCCCACTGACTCCCACCCAACCCACAGCTGGCCCAGACCCCAGGTCCGTGGGGATGTGTTCAGGGTTGATGGTTATGATGGTTGTCTGTGTGTGTGTTTTGCTTTTTTAACATATCCTTTACCCCGAGATCCAGGTTAGTACAACCCCCCAAAACCCTCACATCCGCCTCCCTCCCCTCCTCCACCGTCTTCCTCCTCCCTCTCACTGACTCAGACCCAATCCACAGCCGGCCCAGACCCCAGGCCCGTGGGGATATGTTCAGGGCCGATGGTCATGGTTGTTGTCTGTGCGACGGAGTTTATCTTTGGACACTCGGCGTCTTCTCTGGAGTCGGAGTGGTGTCCCTTGCGGCGCTTCGTTCTCGTTGCTATGAGCAGTGCCACAGCTGTGCTGCTCCAAATCACCATCACAGTGCTGCCTCTCCTTCTTCTTCTTTTTCTTGTTCCTCTTTTGTGGCTCACTGGCTCCATCTGTGTTGACATCCAAGGGTCTAGCAGGAGGTAGACAGAAAAAAATCTTGGTTACACATGAGCCGTGGATCCAGATGTCAGATGAGGTGAAAACAAAATCCAGTATCAATAAATAAGTCCACAAAGCTTCCAGGGCACCTTGTCAGCACAACTGCATGTCACTGACTCCAGGACACATATTTAGTGGAGTGGACCCCAGTACGACTGATCAGCAGAAAGACAATGACAGATCACTTACCCATCGTCATCTGTCCTCTTTCTTTTCTTCCTCTTTCTCTCCTCTCTTGTCTGTGATGAAGTCCTTTGCTCTGAAGGGCGATGGTCCTTTATCACATTGCCGCTGTCCAATTCAGTATGGTGGGAATCACCAAACACCCTCTGCTCATGACACGCATCATCCCTTGATGTGTGCCTGCTGTGGTGGCTATGAAGGGAGTGGTGGTCACGACTGTGGTCTCCAGGGTGCTGGCAGGCCTGTCCCTGCGATGCTCCACCTCTCTCGAGCTGTGCCGATGTTCATGGTTGCTGTCTGTGCGGCGGTGTTTTCCTTTTGAACACTCAGCGTCTTCTCTCCAGTCAGAGTGGTGTCGCTTGCGACGCTTTCTTTCCTCGCCGCTATGAGCAGTGCCACGACTGTGTTGCTCCAAATCACCATCACAGTGTCGCCTCTTCTTTTGCGGCTCACTGACTACATATGTGTTGATATCTAAGGGTCTAGCAGGAGGAAGACAAAAAAACATTTTGGTTAATCATGATCCGTAGAACCAGATGACACATCACACAATCCGGTATCAATAAATAAGTCCACGAAGCTTCCAGACCACCTTGTCAGCACTACTGCATGTCACTGACTCCAGGCCACATATTTAGTGCAGTGGAGCCCAGAAGGACTGATCAGCAGGAAGACAATGACAGATTCACTTACCCGTCATCCTCTGTCCTCTTTCTTTTCTTCCTCTTTCTCTCCTCTCTTGTCTGTGAGGAAGTCCTTTGCTCTGAAGGGCGATGGTGCTTTATCCTGTTGCCGCTGTGCGATTCAGTATGGTGGGAATCACCAAACACCCTCTGCTCATGACACGTATCGTCCCTTGATGTGTGCCTGCTGTGGTGGCTATGAAGGGAGTGGTGGTCATGACTGTGGTCTCCAGGGTGCTGGGCAGGCCTGTCCTGACGATGCTCCACCTCTCTCGAGCTGTGCTGATGGTCATGGTTGCTGTCTGTGGGGCGGTGCTCTTCTTTTGGACACTCGACTTCTTCTCTCGAGTCGGAGTGGTGTCGCTTGCGGCGCTTTCTTTCCTCGTCGCTATGAGCAGTGCCACAACTGTGCTGCTCCAAATCACAATCACAGTGCCGCCTCTTGTTCTTTTGCAGCTCACTGGCTCCATCTGTGTTGACATCCAAGGGTCTAGCAGGAGGAAGACAGAAAAACATCTTGGTTACTCATGAGCCATAGATCCAGATGATAGATCAGGTGAAAACACAATCCAGTATCAGTAAATAAGTCCATGAAGCTTCCAGAGCACCTTGTCAGCAAAGCCACTTTCAGGATGGAGCTCCTGCTTCATCGATCAGTTTTCTGAAGCCCAACCACCAGCCTGAGGTTGGATCTGTTCCACTTTGTCCAGAAAATGCTCAAAACCTGCGTAAAAGATGTATTACCTCATAGGGGCACAGTAGCAGTCATGAAGTTAAAAAAAGGAAGATTTTTTTTTAAAGACTTCATAATGGCCTACGATTTTTATCACTGTTTTGAGTGTTTAAGTTTAAGCTGAAGCAGCCAAAAAAAACTTTCAATGTCGAAAGTAACAAGATAGAGTAGAACTTTACATGTAACATTAATCATAATTAAAATTTCTGTACAGCAATTTGAGCTGAAAATCTTGTATAAACAGCCACCATACTATACAGCGTATATATAATATACACATTAAGTTAACTATTATTATTATGGCTCAGGGTCCCATGCTGTCTGACTACCATCGGTCTGAACTCTGACACCTGTGCAAATGTAAATAACTTCAAAACTTTTGTTTTTCAGCTCATATTCATTGTGTAATTTCTTAATATCAACCAATTGTTCTTGTGCTACTGTTTTGCTATCTCACTGTTCAATTTTTTTTTCTGTTTATGTCTGTTTATATTTTTTATACTTATTTTACACAATATTATAGCCAAATTTTAAACTGTTCATCGGGAAAGTGTATATATTCTCAATATTTTCGACAGCAAGAGGAAAGTAATAAACGTAAACATAAAACGTAGTGTATGAAATTAGTATTTTTACAGAAATTACAAAAGTTGCATTTTTTGAGCAGGCAATTGCTGCAGACAGCCTTCCTGCAGCTGGGAGGGTCCTTTTCCACGGGGCTAAGCAGGATTAGCATCAGCAGCTAACATGCCGACTGTCGGAGTGAAAAGAGATCTTCTCTTCAAAGCTTTGGGAAGAACTTACAGTGAGTCTTATCTACTTTGTATTCAAGTGAAGAACAATCTGTCCATTTCTGATTTTTACTCTTGAAGACAGGAAGTCAGAGGAGTGTCTTGACTGAATGCCTCAGTGTCAGCATGTTATGTTAGCATGTTAGCTGCTAACCAGCTTGCTGACTCGAATTCATACTTTTTTGAATGAAAATTAAACTTATTTCATGGCAGATTTAAAAAACAGAAGCTTCTCCTGTGATCAAGTCATATCTGCTTGTGGTGACAAATGGACGGGGACGTGAGCCTGTTGATGTCAGGGAGGTTGCATCATTCATTCCCTCTGGTTGCTGTCATTTAAATGTGAGTGACAGCAGGTCGTCAGGGTTCAGAATATCCTCACACATCACCTGTGAATAGCTCAAACCAGCTGGAACCGTTTATTACGATTCGTTTACAGAAGCTTTGGTGGATATATCAGCCTGCAAACATGTATATTAACCTCCTAGATGCAACTCCCTGACACTGATTGATCCGTCCATCTGATCTCTTACACGTCAAAACTTCTCTAAAAGAATCATCTTTAGCTCAAAACACCTTGATGGATACTTGAGCTCAATCATGACTTTGTTTTATTGGATGTGCAATTTCCCTTACTTAGATGCAATACATTCCCTTTGAAGTCACGTTTTGTTACCCTGCCTTGCGCCTGTCTTCCTCAAAAGTTTTGAATGGCTGTAGAGTTTATTTTTGTAGAGCCAGTTCATTTCTGAAGATTTTCAGTTATGGGATGCAGCTGGTTGCCTTCCAAGATCAAGGCTGTGGGTTTGCTCCTTCATATGGATTCCACTTATATAGCATTTTCCACTGCATAAGACCCCACAGTGCTTTATCAGGTCAACCCCATTCAGGTACAAACCAGTGGAGGTTCCTGGCATACAAGGCATTCAATTCATTGATTTGTAGTAGTTTGGAGTTCAAAGTCTGGCTCAGGGACAGCTTGACATGCGGTTTGTATTCTATTCCATTGAATTACTTAGCATCATTAAAGGTGGCATAATTATAAAGGTGATGCATTTTGTTTTGAAATATTTTTTTTCTTCTGTGCAGTTAAATCAATATCATGTTAATACAAAATGAGTTAATTTGCTTTTATTCATGATGTTATTGTAAATTCGGTGACTCAAACTTAGGATGCTTGGTAATATGTTTGTTTCCTTTTGTTTTAGCTGATGAAGAGTTTGATGAGCTATGCTTCGAGTTCGGGCTGGAGCTGGATGAAATTGTAAGTACATGCTTTCGTTACTGTTCCCTCCTGAATCATTTTGTGCACATGTCAATAAATACAACCCCATGGTTGTCTAGTCAGTGTATCTTCTTTAAAGCTTCTGCCACAAATGCAGAAACCTTGTATGTGTCTCCACGGTAGACATCAGAGAAGGAGATCATCAGCAGGGAGCAGGGCGACAACAAGGCTGTGGGAGCTTCCGATATCATCCTGTACAAGATTGATGTGCCAGCTAACCGTTATGACCTGCTGTGTCTGGAGGGGCTGGTCCGCGGACTACAGGTCTTCAAGAATAAGTGAGTCATGTTAAAAAAAAAAATGCTGATATTAACAGTGCAATTTGTTTAAAAAACAGACTCAACTTGATTATGTGTGAACGCACCTGCCTCAACTTCAGGCAGGTTGTTAAGAAAAATAGACTCTTTTACGTTACAGCAATGCTTTCTTTTCTTTCTTTTCTCTCCCTTGTATGGCGAGAGTACTGCAGAATGCATTTAAGGCAAGACATTGTCTGACACTGTTCACAGCGCTTTACAAGGAAATCATAAACAAGGCAATTAAGAAAGGCATAAAAAAAGAGGATGAATAAAGGCTTTATTATCATTAAGATTAAGAAAATATATAATTATTTGGAAATTCTCAGCAAATAATTATATATTACGTCCAGATTTAAAATAAATTAGTGTGTGTTTCAGGAGGTGAGGAGCAGAAGAAAATCAGAAATGTAGCTTGACCTGTCACCAATCGAAACTTTATAGACAAGAAAAAAGATTTTGAATTGGATCCTTCGACACACAGGCAGCCAGAGCAGAGACTGAGGTTCAGGTGTGATGAGCGCCACCCTCTTTGTGTTGCTGAAGACTCTGGATGAGCTGCAGCTGTCCAATAGATTTTCTACAGAGACCTTTAAACACACCGTGTGAATAATCCAGCCTGTTGAAAATAAATGCATGAATTAGCAACTTTAAACAAAGAAAACCCACACTTTTGGAAACACCCCGAGTCTAGACTTCAGCATAATAGAGATGCTGTGGAGAGAGCTCAGGAGACCCGTTCAAAGCAGATCTTTGAATAATCTGGGCCGAAGCAGTCTTATAAGGTGGAAAAAAAAATCATGATCAACAACTACTGGAAGAACTTATTCAGTTTATTTCTGCCAAAGGAGTCAGAGCCAGCTGTTAAATCCATGTTTTACTTTCTTTTTCAAGACACGCTGTGAATATTTAATAAAGATTTAATATTTTATCATGGTGTGTGTGTGGCATTAGGTTGAGTCTTTCTGTTGTCAGGGGAAAGGTCATGAGACCAAGTGACCTCAGACAAAACAGGGCGTCCTTCGCACTGTGTTCCTGAGAACTTGAAGACAAAGCATTATTCCATATCACACGATGTTAAAGCTCGTGTCCGGAGTTTTGAAAGAGAGAGGTTTTTTTTTAATCCAAAAGTCTCGAGGTTCCGCCCTCCCCTCTGCTTTCATGAGCGACCAAGCCACGCCCCTTCAATTGTGCACGCAAATTATTTTTCGGGTAAAAATGAGAGCCTCCGAGTCCTACAGCATCCTCCATGTTTACGGTGGATGTTCAGCAGACAGTGGATATATTCGAGGTAAGCGGAGCGGCTGCAGCGTTGCGAACTCTCCTCTGCCTGGGTGAGCGGCCGTGCTCTCTGACTGCTCCACACTTTGATTGACAACACGAGAATGCGGAAGCTCGAAATCTATTGGCTGACACTGACCGGCGCTTTTTCGGATAACATGGGGGTCTGTGAGACGAAGGCGGGGCTCATAAATAAATTTTTATATTACTTTATGCTAATATTATATTGTAGTATCGAACCAGACTAACACATTTGAGCTCTGTTGAAAAATGATACATACATTGGAAACGAACGGAAACTCCGGACACGAGCTTTAAGCCATGTAGATCAGATAACTTTTCTGATGAATTCATGTAGAAAACAAGAAATTTAAAACCATTCATGGACTTTTTTTATTGTGACTGTGAGCAGTAATACAGTGCACGTGTGTTGTCATTCTTCCTGTTTATATTGTAATACTTTGTCCTGTCTTTGTTCAGCATCATCATAGATTGAATTTGTTTCAGGCTGGATGCGCCTCGCTACAGGCGCGTTCGCCCGGTGAGCGGAGAGCCTCAGAAGCTGATCATCACTAAGGAGGTTGGTGCAAACACCGAAGAGTGAAGAAGCAGCTTGCGTCCTGCTGTCATCTTGAGTCGTCTGTGTGTGTTTGTTGTAGACGGCCGCGGTGCGACCGTACGCCGTGGCCGCAGTGCTGAGGGACATCACCTTCACGCAGGAGCGCTACGACAGTTTCATCGAGCTGCAGGAGAAGCTGCACCAGAACATCTGCAGGTCAGAGCACAAGAAAACACAGAAACATCAGACGTGCGCCTTCAAGGTTTTCCCCTCACTCCCTTCCTTTAACCGCCTGTGCAGGAAGAGGAGCCTGGTGGCCATCGGCACCCACGACCTGGACACCATCTCCGGCCCTTTCACCTACACAGCCAAACCACCCGGAGACATCTGCTTCCAGCCTCTGAACCAGACCAAAGAGTACACGGCCACGCAGCTCATGAGCCTCTACAAGGTGATGCATTGCTGGTGTGACGAGCTCATCCTGTCTTTTTGAACGTTTGTGGTTAATGAGCGTTGTATCTCATGAACTCCTGCAGTCAGACAACCACTTGAAGCATTACCTCCCCATTATTGAAGACAAACCGGTGTACCCCATCATCTACGACAGCAACGGCGTCGTCCTGTCCATGCCTCCGATCATCAACGGTGAGAGCTGCACTCCTTTATTGTCCGCTCCGCTTAAATACTGCGGGCATTCACTTTTCATTTCATCAAGTCGTCATATGTTTGTGGAAAGGCAAGTCCAAAACATTGCCGTGACGGGAAATCACATCTAAATATCCATACCAGGACATTCTGTTTTAAAAACAAGGTCCTTTGATTCAAGTTAAAAGGCCTCAAGCATTGTGTTAATGATATTTATGTGTGTTTCAGGCAACCACTCCAGAATTACCCTGAAGACAAAGAACGTGTTCATCGAGTGCACGGCAACAGACGTGACCAAGGTAGAACCCGGTGGAGAAAGACGGCAGGAACCCAGAAGTCAGAAATAAGTCAGAGTTAACTCTCAGCCTCTCCCCCTTCAGGCAAAGATCGTGTTGGACATGATGGTAACCATGTTCTGCGAGTACTGCTCACAGCCTTTCACGTAAGTCTTCACATCTTAATGTCTGTTGGTCGCCTCCGTCTGCAAAGAGTCAGAAGCTCAGATTCAATTAAACCAGCAGCAACAAACACGTTAGTTACCATTTAAGTTTAAATTTAAATGTTTTTATTTGTTGCATCGCTGAGTATGTTTTGAAAAAGTCAAATGTTTTTGCTCGTACCAAATGTTAGTCTAATTCTATACATGAAGACAATTTGAACCATCTGAGAAAACTGGGTTAAAATGTCAGTAAAGTCAGCTTTTTTCTATTTTCTTGGTGGTTTGGTGGGGTGGATTAGAGCCTGTCGTAGACCTGATTTGTCCTTCGGGCCTTATGATTGACAAGTCAAAGTCACTTAAATAATTCTGCATCCAATTTTCAAGAAAGGACCACATAGCTTCTTTCTTAGCTGAGGAGACTTTAGATCAAAGTTATTCACTTACCGAAGTAGAGAGGCACTTTTTTGCCTGTTTAGTATTTCTTTATATCAAGATAATTTTTTGCTCTGATATTTTAAAGTGGAATAACTCTTTTTTTTTTTTTTTTTCCTCTGCTCTCTTGGTGTTTCAGGGTGGAGGAAGCCGAGGTTGTGTACCCAGATGGAAAGACCTGCATATACCCGGTACTCCATCCACCGTAACTTCTGCTTCACACACATGCATGTAGAAAACAATACACTGTAAATACCGTTTTGGCCTGAAGATACAACTCTGATTATAAGACGACCCCTATTTTCCAAATATCTTTTTGTGAAAAGAAAAATATGTTGAAGACAATAAGGTTATTAACAAAGGAACTTTTTTTATTGTACAGTTATTCTAAACTCAATAACTCGAATGGCGATAACATTTTACGTGATTTAAGATAAAAAAATATTACTGCAGTATTAACTAAAAAATAATATTCTTTTTCTCAAAATAAGCAACAATTAAGTACCCTCAAAGGTTTAATAACTTCATTAATGATGTAAATAACTTTCTAACCATCAAATTCAAGTTCCATTCAACTTCATGAACATAACAAGTCAGTATTTGAAATCAAAGCCGCTAGCTCAATGCTAACTATTAATGGAAACGCCATTGACATGCTAACGGAATTAGCATCTGCGTTGAAACTTCAAAACAAACAAACTCGCAAGTTTCAATTTCATCTCTATCCTGAACATCAACTAAGTATATTCGAGTACTTGCCGGCATATATTTTCGGTGGGCTGTTTGAAATGAACCTTAGAAAAACAAACACCAGCTCACTGCTTAGTCTTCTTCTCACACTGCTGTTCTGTCCAACTCACTACCTTCCCCTAGGGGTGGCTGAGCCACTGCATGCAAGCAGAGGGAGTACATTAAAAGTATAGTGGACGATTTTCTCAAAACTCGAAGCCAAACGTCTGTTACTCGCTTTTTGAAAAAACGCGCATGCGCCAGACCATCCTCCCTGCTCTACTGCTCCTCCCGAGGAAACGCCTCATCTTCTCATCTCAGCTCATCTTCCCCGGGCGTGCACGGCTCTGTTTACAGTTTCTGCAATCCGCCTCGCTCATAAAGCTTATTTTCCGAAACAGTTACAGTTTCATTATGTCAGATTCGCCATCGGTAAGTACTAGCTGAAACCGAAGCTCACGGGCTACATAAACACTAGGAATGCGCATGCGCAGATAACGGGAACGAGCGTGCTTGACGGCGTTACGCAAGCATTTCTCCCACGTGATGGACATATTGGAGGACCAATAGTTGAGATTCGCATCCCGGAAGTCATAGGCTAAGAACATCGTCCACTATACCTTCAACAATTCAGTCTAATAATTCTTGGCCGCTTGGCAGTTGTTTGTTGACTCTGCTGCGTTGATTACTGTCAGTTTAAAGTTGGCATCAAAACATCGCCTCTGTTAAAACTTCACATTTCAGAAGAATCCTGCCAGGGAGTCATGATACTCCGGAGTGAAATGTTATTGTTCATCTACTTGCATGTGTGGCAACGAGCTGAAAGTTTTATGTTTTCGCTTCAAAACGTTCCTGTGTGACGAGGTCCTGGGTTTGTGCTTATTCTTTTTTTTCCTTTGACTTGTGACGGCTTTAGCATGTTTTGCGCTCATTGTTCTGTTTCCTGCAGGAGCTGGCCTACAGGAAGGAGAAGCTCTCCAGCGACTTCATCAACCGAAAAGTCGGCATCAAGTAAGACATGAAGCTACAGATTCTTAAACTATTTGAACTTTGTCTGTCTTTGTTGTCATTTTAAATGTCTTCACCTCTTTACAGAATAAATCGGATTACATCGACTCTGATGTTGTTGTTTTTTTCCTTCCATCTGGACAGCGAGTCGACGGAGAGGATCGCTCAGCTACTCACCAGGATGTGCCTGCTCTCCCAGGCCACCGGCGTGGGCGACGAGATCGAGGTGGAGATCCCGCCCACGCGCTCCGACGTCATCCACGCCTGCGACATCATGGAGGACGCCGCCATCGCCTACGGCTTCAACAACATCACCCGCACCACGCCACGCACCTACACCGTAGCCAACCAGGTCCGTTTCCTCCTCCATGTCTGTTGGATTGCCAGAGCGCTGTTCTCATGATGTGCTCGGTTCGTTCAGTTTCCCATTAACAAGCTGACAGAGCTCCTGAGACAAGACCTGGCTGCTGCGGGGTTCACCGAGGCGCTCAACTTCGCCCTGGTGAGAAGAACATCAACACAGAAAATGACAAAAATGGTTTAGATTTCGTGGTCTTAAGATTTTTTTTTTTGTGTGTGTGTGTGTGTTTGTAGTGTTCTCAAGAAGATATAGCAGACAGGCTTGGAAAGAAGATCTCAGAGACCAGGGCAGCTCACATTTCCAACCCCAAGACAGCAGAGTTCCAGGTAACATGAACAAGACATGAATGCATCAGAGTCTAATCCATCAGGATCAGCTCTTCCATTTGGTTTATGAATACGGTCAGCGACTACTAACAAGGCTCTCGATGAAGTGGTGACCTTCAATACCTGTTTCTGTCTTTGTTTTTGTTCGTGTTTTGTCTTTCAAACAACTCCAGAAGCTTGTCTTATAAAGCAGGGTGCTTGGTCTCAGTGTGGTGAAGCAGTGTTGACGGCTTCAAGGCTTCATTAGTTTGAAAGTCACCGCACCACAAGTGGATTTGGAGCATGTGATGCACTGATTGAATCCTTTAAGTAGAACTCTTGGTATTTTCTTTTAAATGTAGATGAACTTGGGCTGTATGTCGCCCTTGACCCAATGAGTTTGACCCTCGTGATTCATAACTAAAGATCAGTTAAACTGCCGCGTTGATGAACACCCGTCTCCCGTGTTGCACATTGTTCAGGTTCCCTCCACATGAGGGCGCTCCCTTTCTTCCTAACAAACTGAGGCCACACTTGTAACCGTTGCTGCTGCTTGTTTCCACCAGGTGGCGCGCACCACCCTGCTGCCTGGCCTGCTGAAAACCATAGCTGCCAACAGGAAGATGCCCCTTCCCCTCAAACTGTTCGAGGTGTCTGATGTTGTCCTGAAAGATGAGACCAAAGGTGAAAACCTGATGATTTCTAAGACTTTATCAGTGCCGCATTTCAGTCGAGAACACTCAGATTAACAGTGATTGTCTTTGCTTTCACGTTTAACTGAAGTGTGAGTGTAATTTATAGATTTAATTTCTCATCCTGCATAAGAGGATTGACAGATGATTGATGGAAAGATAAGTATCCATGCTGTATCGGCCCTCAGTGGTCTCCCGTGCCCCTCACGCTACCCTCCCCTCGTCCTCCCACCGCACAGATGTCGGAGCGCGGAACAGCCGGCGTTTCTGCGCCGTCTACTACAATAAGAGCCCGGGCTTCGAGGTGATCCACGGCCTGCTGGACCGAACGATGCAGCTGCTGGAGGTGAAGCCGGCCCGCGGAGAGGGATACCACATCCAAGCTGCAGACGGTGAGGAGAGGGGAGGGCGGGGCGGCGAGGGGGGCGGCGAGTGGGGCACCCACTGGCAGCTCTGTTTCAGCACATGGCGGATAACTCAAAGCTGAGTTTATGGAGGGAGGAGAAAATCCCAGCAGCAGATTTGATCCCATGCCATGGAGAGCATGTTTATGTCCAAGCTGGCGATCAGAAGAATCTGGGTCATGTGAGGGTAAAAGGCAGGTTTTGTCCAGATTATGTAAATCCAGGCTGTGATGAGCAGTTACTGCATTGTTGTGTTTGTTAACAGGGAGTCAAGTGCGTTGTTTCAGTAGAGAAACACTTCTTCCCTGGTGGTGTAAGACACAATGTGAGCAAGGAGTCGTCTAATATAGAAGTCTTACAGCCGATGAATAATACCAAATTAAAATAAGCTTGATTTTGGGGTGAGTCAAGAAAATCCCCACACAGAACATGCAAACTGCACACAGAAGGCCCAACCTGGACTTAAACCGGGGATGCTGTAAGATGAGAGCGGCAACCATTACACCATCATTGATGTGTGCGTTCATCCTAGAGTTGTAAATGGAGTAGATTCAGAAATGTGTATTCGAAATGTGATTTCAAGACTTTGATACTGACTAATGTGGTGTCAGGGCATCCCTGAAAAATACTGTTGAAAAGTGAAGGTAATGGAAATGATTTAGAAAATTATATAGAGCTCAGTATGTGACACAATTAGGCGTGGGAACCGAATTCGGTACTTTTCTAGGTAACAATAACCGAGTCACATAAAATCAAACGGTATCATGTGTATCTGAACGCATCCTTTTGTCTGAGAGGGAGTGGAAGAGTGGTGGACAGGAATACAGAGCTGCATGCACAAGAAGGTAATGACGTCAGGAGCCGTGAGTTCAGTCAGCAGAGCAGCATGGCTGAGAGAGAGCACGGCTCCACTCCTCAAAATGTGATACAGATTACACTCGCTGCAATATTTGTGTTGAAAAGTGCATATCCTGAGGTGGGAATACTTCTAATCTCAGGAAGCACCTGGTAAAGCACAAGATTTTTGTCAAGGTTGAGGAGTGCAGCATTTTCTACATCTCCTGCATTCAACACCGCTAGCATCAATTAGCAACTCATCGTCTGCATTAAGAATCAGATTAACATTTGTTACCACATGAACGCCCACAAAAGTACTGAAAATTGGTACTGGTGGGTTCTGGTACCGAGCATTGGTACCATATCGGTTCATATGTGAATGGTACCCGTCCCTAGACGCAATATGGGATTTTAATTTAAAACAATTGCCTTTAATATATAGAGCTATCTATAGAGCTAGTTGAAAACTTTCATGTCAGTTTGGTTGGTTCACTCCGGGACACTCAAACTCATGATACATTATTTCAGCCATTTTTTTTTTTTTTTTTTTTTGATGTAAAACAGAAACTGAAGATATACGTCCCTTTTGGTTCTGCTGTCAATAAATACAAATCTCTCAAGACCAAAGCACAATGTGGAAATAAAAAAGAGCTCAAAATACAGTCAGTGTAACATGTCCCAGTGCATCTATAACCAGATTAACAGAAATAAAGCAGTGGTGTGCGTACACTTTCCTTCCTTCCTTCCCTGCGTCCTTCCTCTACATCTGCTGCCATCAGACGCCGTCTCTTTTTCTGCTTCTGAGAGAAAAAAAAAGAAAATATAGAAAACAGACACAAGATAAATAAATCATGGATTCAAGTCGAAGCCACTGAAAGAAGAAAGTGGAAGGAGTAACTGCATAAAGCAGAATTCAGTTTTATCAACTTTCATCAATTCCAGCCGACTCCTGACATTTTTACAGATGAACAAAACTAAAGTCAAAGGAAAGAGGAAATCAGAGGAAGAAGGATTTAAACAATTAGATTATCTTACTGGCTGCAGATCTGATGAGTGAAGGAAGCACAGCTCACACCTGATAGTCCACAGTTTTTAGAAATCCTGAGGAGAGGGCTTAGAATACTGGAGAAAGACAAGTAAGTCACATGATGTCTCCATATCAATGTAAGGAGAGTGGTTTCGATTACAGGGATATCTTTTTAAATGCACTTCTCAAAGACAGCCTAACCAAGAAAATGGTCCCTGATCACTTTAGCTAGCCTCTCTTTTACCAGTAAAGAAAAAAAATATAATAAGAAATACAGCTTAAACTATCTGTGAGCGATAGAGAGAAGCTAAAACCTGATTGGTTTTTTTTTCATGCCAACCAGCATTTGTTTGTGTCAGAAAGTCACAGTCCTCTGTGATCTGATGTCAAATGGATGTTTGTGCCAAGTAACAAGGATTTCTATGAGTGTTGATGCCTTCTAATAAAATCTACGTTTCTCAGGCACAAAGTTTGTTCCAGTATATATTAGTAAACCGGTGGATGTGTCAGAATTACATGCACAGATTCAGAAACAATCCTATTGGTAAAATTTACCTTTCAGACTTGTAAAAAAAAAAATTTCTTGATAAAGCGTCGCTATAATAACTCCCTCTGGCTGTTTCAGCAGTATGCAGGGAGGACAGAGGCGGTCCACAGCAGACCGCAGCAGAGATAAATAAACCGAACGCATCGGTAACAGATTGAAGCTTTAAATTAAATAAATAGGTGTGTTCATTCATCTGTTGGGTTCAGTGTCTTGCTCAAAGATACAGAGATCAGCTCAGGTCTTCTAGCAGTTGAACCTAATAGCAGCATAATCAATACAATGTTCCTGACCTGAAAAAAATCGACCTAAACGAGCTTTAGGATGAAATCGGGATGTTTTAAGCCTCATGCTAAAAATCTAGAACTTTACCTTCTGTTTTGGATGATGTGGTATTAACAGGCTCTTCAAGGTTTCATTTACTTTTGTTATTTAACGATGATTTGTAAATTCCTTGGTGGACTGTCCAGTGAATCTAAAGAAGAAAATCCAATATGACAGGATGTATGTTTGACAAGATTGTCACTTTTTGTGACATTCTGGGTGAAGAGTTCCAGACGTTGCTGCCGTCTTCTCAGACTTTCCGACTGTCAGAGAACATCAGTGGGAAAGCTTCCTTTACACATCATCTGGACATTCTTCCCCTTCTCTTGGATTTCTGTTCTGCTTTATGTCCAAATGCAGCAGGTATACAAACGTAGATTAAATCGGCGTGACATCCCAGTTTGTCCTTTTTAAACCATAGAACACTGAAGTGACGCATATCTTTAATCACTTTTGCTCCAAAAATTCAAAAGCTTTCATCAGCATTAGAATTTCATTGGCTCTGGGCCGAGAATTCTACTTGAGGGTTACTGTTAATTCATCTTCTGTGACATTAATTAAATGAGTTGCACCACCAGCCCACCTCGTCAGCTCAGACCCAATGACCTTAATGCAGAGAAGTTATACACTGCTGCTTCACTGAGTCTTTTGCTGACTGGTTTTATGAGGTGACAAATGATTGGCTCACCGACGCGCGTAATGGAATCGTACGTTGGCAAATCATGGAATGACTCATCTTTTTGATGCAGGAGTTCGATTCCTGCAAGATTACTTTATTAGTGTTCGACTTGTGCGTGCAGAAGTCTTTCACAGGCTAATTGCGATGCATGGCTCCTATTGTTCCCCACAGAGACTCAGTTTGGACTCGTCAGTCGTTTCCTTTTGGCCAACCGCTTTCCCACAACACTCAATCTTCTCTCCTTGGCTTGCACGCTCCAAGGTCACGCCGTGGGATGTCTACCGGTACCTCCGGCGGCCCGGTCAGACTGCTAATCAATGGGCTCAAGTGTCGGTGAATGGGAGATGAGGATCCAGGGAGGTGGAGGAGGCAGACGGGGAGGATGGAGAACAGATGAGATAAGACTTGAGAGTGCAGATAAAGAATGACGGCTGGAGGTTTTAGAAGAAGAAGAAAACATTCGAGGAGAGCGCAGTGTGGGAGATGCACCGAGATGCACATCTTCTCACAATGCACACCACACACCACACACACTCAGTCCATCCTCTCCATGCACCATTAGCCTAATCCTCCCTCTCCCCTCCCCCATCCAACCTTCTCCCACACACACATATGTCAGCGTGTCCTTAACCCCATTACAAGGTCGTGACCGCGGTGTAAGAGCTCACCTGATGCAGACACACCTCTTTGGGAATGGGATTCATCAGCAGAGCTCACAGCTGCTCCTGGGGGGGGGTTCAGGCAGGGCCCAGTTTCCGCCACTCAGCGTGGGGATGAAGTGATGAGTCAGGGGATTTGGAGCTCAAGCGAAGGAACACTTAAGAAACAGATGCTCACGTTTCGCTTCACAACTGTGTCAAATCCAAGGTCTTGACCCATTTCTTAGCAGAGACATTGATCAGGTGACTGCTTTTTGTTTTTTGGATGTACATCTGTGTGTCTTTGAAGGTTAATATTTAAAGATAAAGCTGCTGTGTGAAGAGAACTACTGGATGTTTGTGGTTCTGACCTTTTATGGCTGCCCTCTCTGCTCACACAGTACAGTTTTTAACACACACTAAATCAAGTAAATCAGATCTTGACCCACTTTCCCACGGAGACAGAGTGTCATCAAAAAGTAGTTTTCTTCCAATTTTCCACGGAGTCAGAGCATTTTCATAAAGTTCCAAGGCTTGAAACTGCATTTCAAAAAGTGTTTTCATGGACCTCCTAGCACTGTTGTTGCACAAATGGGCCCTTAGACTATCTAACGTAGGGCCATGGAGCGTCCTTACAGGGTGCATCTGAGACCACTAGTCCATTACACGGCAAGCAGAGGCAGAAAATGACTCACATTCACATTTATCGGTGATATTAGTCGCAGATTAAATTAGTTAGGCAACCAGAGTGCTTGGAAAAACAAAGGTATGTTCACAGAATATACAAACTCAACATGGAAAGACACAATATGTAGGACTCAAAGCAGTGATTTTCTTCAGTGAGATGCGTCTCGAAACCTTTACAACCCCTTGTTGCCCTAGTCCATTAAATAAACAGTTTTTGCTGTTTCAGGAATATCCAGTTTAGAAATAGAATGCCAAAGTATTGTAAGTAATACAATCTAACTATACTTGCAATCAAAGTTTGAAAACTTGTTCCTTCTAGGTGTTCTCATCGAATTTAAACTATATAAATCAGTACTTTCAAAACCCTAAACCTCGTTCCTGAAAGCTGGTGCTATTCATGATTATTTCCTCGGCGTGGATAAGCTGCAATGATGAATCTGCCTCAATCAGCTTTGTTACAGCCCCATTATGAATTTGCGTGAATCCCAGTGAAAGTAGTAAGAGACCTTGTGGTAAAGCCGGCACGCTGCACTCCGTGATGCATCGATCCAAATCTCCCCTTCTGCTGAGAGCCCTGCTGTAAGTTGGAAGCAGAGTGGGCGGAAAGTGGCCTGGCTCAAGTGTAGGATTTTCATTGACTGATTGGTTATTTAAGCTGTACCGGAGCTATTTATATAGTTGCCATGGCATCCCCGCTCATGGTGCAAGTGGATGACGTGAGAACCGACGCAAGCGCTTCACTTTTCCACCAGTTTAATATCCTTAACAGGCGCGGAACAGGCCACTGAGAGAAATGCTAGAATTTCCCTGCTTTCGGAGCCTCTTTACACACACACACACACACACACACACACACACACACACACACACACACACACACACACACACACACACACACACACACACACACACACACACACACACACACACACACACACACACCAGCTGTACAGTGCAGCATTGTTAGGCCCAGTCCTCAGTGCAATGCATTCTCTCGTCCTTTTACACAGCTGTAACAGTTCCCTCTAAATCCTTCAATAGTTGTAAAACAGAAGAGCCAACATTTTGGTCCTTCCAAGACAGAAGACGCCACAAACAATTCTGTTTCCAGGTTTCAGATTCCACTAAGATGGCGAAAAAATGAAGTCACACACTGATACTGTAAAGCACAGGGCGCCGTGGATGGAGTCGGCCTTCGTACAGAGTGATGAGTGAACATCGAAAGCAGTGGGCTCTGGAACCTATTAGCAAGGCAGCGTGGGAAGAAGCAGTGCACCATGGGAGAGAGTGCCATGTCTGTGTGAGTGTGTGGAGCTGTTGTCATGGCAACCCCCGCATCTTGCCATCTCCTGACAAGTTTGTCTTTCTGTCGGTTCGCATGTCGGTGTGTGTCTTCGACGGAAGTGACGTAGCCTTTACCCCAGACTTTGAAACTCCTCCCACACACCAAGACAGCGAGAGATGAGTGGAACATTCATTTGATGATCTTTGACACACACGTTGGATTGATTAATATGAAAAAATTGTTGAGGATCCAGTTTATTTCCCAGTCCATAACAGATCTGTGTTTTGCCACTTATCAGCTTGGGGTTTTTTTTTTTTTTCTCAGTGAAGGTGGGCAGTTATGGATCCGTTTGGAATAACCGATGTAGAGCGTAATTGCCGATAATGAACGTGGGTGAACAAATGATCATCGGGGAGGAAGCAGTAACGCGGGGTCGCCCACGCCGCTAACGATTGACTCACGATCTCTCTGATGCGAAGGAATCACAGAGAAACACCGTCAGCACTTCAGGAAAACACACACAAACCTCGGCTGGCAGACTCCGGGCGGCCAAAAACGCCGTCCAGAAAACGCAGAGATCACGCAGATGGCGCGTTAGATAGTAACACGGTGGCCAGGAAGAGTTTGCCAGCACACTTTGGATGCTGCGAACAAGCTTGTGAAGGTGATAATTGTTTTGAAAAAGGGAGCTGCACTCGCAGGGGCTTGCGAAGTGTCTCAACAGTCTGAGATGCTGCTCGACAAAGAGTCACTGCCAGTGCGAAGGATTAGCTGCCAAGCGATGTATGGTCAACTGCGACTATAAACACGCCCAGAGAGAGAATTGGAACACTGGCGAATCTTGTCTGTGTTTGGACAAGTTTGATGGGATTAAATGTCTTCCTGGTGTTGAAGTTCTTAAATGACTAAAAAAAAAAAAAAATAAACACCCACAATTATTTGCTTAAAAAAAATCCGGGTATCATAAACGGTGTAGGGTTTCTGGATTTGAGACATACTTGCGCCACATCCTGTCTGCCGCTGTGGGAGTAAAAGTGTTCATAAAGGTGCTTTTTAAAAGGAAAAAGTCATGAAATGCAGTTTGATTGTTAATCTGTTTTAATTAAAGTAGGCAGTGATGCATGTTCAAAAGTAAATACATCCCATAAAATTCTCTTTCATTTTCTACACTGAGTCAAGTGACTGTCCTGGTTAACAAAGGAAGAAACATCCGGCTGACAGGCAAGCATGTCTGTATTGTGGGAGGAAGCCCAGATACCAGAAGAAACCCCCCACATGCAACCAGAGAACATGCAAACTCCGAACAGAACAGCCTGCAGAATGTCACCATCTTCCTGTGAGGCTGCATGAGAATTCACATATAGTCTCTCTGTAAAATAAGACCCAGAGATTCTAATGTCCATCAAATCAAACATTCAGCAATGTCTATTAATCCTAAAGTAACAGTAACATCAGACACCCTTAATTCATTAACCTTGCGATCTATTGCCATTGTAGCAGGGCATTGAGGTTAGCTGTATATGAGCAGTACCTGGTGCGTCTGGACGGGCCCTGACAACCACGCTCTGCTGCTTTCTATTACAGAGAAAGAACGAGCTCTCAGAGAGTTCAAGTCTGACGTAGGGTTTGAAATTCTTTCTCAATTAGTCTGAGAAACAAACGACAAATAAATTCACTGAACGTGATGTGGAGTTCTAATAGCTGTCTTATTTGTCACTAAGGGTGCTTTCACACCTACAGCATTTGGTCCGCTTAAAGCGGACTAGCGTCCCCAACTCCTGGAGGTTTGGTTCGTACGCGCTGGTGTGAAAGCGGACCAGTTAGTTTTGGTCCGGGACAAAGAACCGCACCGAGACCTCCTTGAGGAGGCGGTCTCGGTGCGGTCTCGGCGCGGTCCGCTGCTGGTGTGAACGTTGACCGGCCTCGGTCCTGTCCGCTCTGTTGTGGAGAAGGCTTTTTGGTCGGCAGAGGCTTCCGTAGCAAGCCGCGCGGCGCATCACGTCACACATGCTGGCCAATCAGGGTTCACTTCCGCCACCCAAAACACACTATTATGTGAACAGCACCACCAAGGGGCAGGAGGGTCATAGTGGATAGTTCATCTGCAAAAACAAGTGGTGTGAATGAACCAAACTAGTTGACAGCTGCAACATTTATGAATAATTTATGTCCGAACCGAACCACTCTAGCGGACTAGTAGGTGTGAAAGCACCCTGAGACAGTCTGACTGTCCCAGCAAATGAATCCAAACAGCGATATGTCTAATGGGAAAGCGCTCATAAATATCTCCGTATGAAGAGGAGGGAGCTCGGAGAACTGTTGGTGTCCTGCTGTTGGAGAGATGTTTAACCTGCATGTGCATGACAGACATCCTTGGACAAAATGAGCAGACATATTCACAAGCTAGGTCAGGTTTTCAGTGACAACTGATGCTCGAAATATATGAAAAATTACCATATCCTTGGAGGAGTACTTTGGCCACATTTACCAAATACACATTTCAAGTGAAACTAGCAGAAAAACTTTTGTGGCATTTTGGGGGTCACAGCTTTTTCAGTACAACGCCCAATGTGGAGCTTTTCAAAACTATCATACTCCATCTGACGTGTTAACTTGAAACCTCGTGTAAGGAGGGCCTTTGTGCTGTTGTTGATTGTCAATATCATTACAGATTCTTGGATGGATATGAAACCAGACTGTCTTCTCCCTGGCTAAGAGCTTTGTTTTCCTTTTGTTTTTCAGATTCTACCTTTTTCCCCGGCCGATGTGCCGAGATCTTCGTTCGTGGAAAGAGTGTGGGCCGACTGGGAGTCCTCCATCCAGACGTCATCAACCGCTTCGAGTTGACCATGCCCTGCTCTGCCCTGGAGATGGACATCGAGCCTTTCCTGTGATTTCACATTCCTAATCTAAATCCATACGTATCCCTCTTTACTCTCCCCTTGAAAAACATTTGCAACAGGATATGGGGATTTAGTTTTCTTAAAACAGTTGAGATGAAGAAGATTCTCTATTTGGTG
Source organism: Salarias fasciatus (assembly GCF_902148845.1). NCBI lineage: Eukaryota > Metazoa > Chordata > Actinopteri > Blenniiformes > Blenniidae > Salarias > Salarias fasciatus. Next base: position 26,936,249 of record NC_043758.1, on the reverse strand, counting down.
CATGAATAAAACTTCAGGACCCATCTGTGCAGCATCACATGGAACTATTGTTTTCTACATATGGGTAACAAGGCTGTTTTTACTAAATTCATAAGAATTAAAAGTTAACAAGACTCCCATTGTGTGTGTGACATGAATTGTGCGTCTGTGTGTGGGCTTGTGCTTGCATGCCTGGTCTTAATTTAGACTACTTGTGCCTTGGGGTTAGTGCATGGTAATTAAACTCGGTGACTCATTACCTGTTGCTTTGTTGCCTTGGTTCTTCCAGTGGCCACACTGCCGAAGCCCTCCTCACGCATGATGTCCCCATGCAAGAAGCCGTCAAGCACAAGTTCAACACTCGCGGTGGGTCCGGGCAGACGCTGCTCCCTTCCCCAGCCTCCACTAAAACCGTGTTTGGAGACATGAGTACACAAGCGGGTCTGAAGGCTCTCAATGATTTTCTGGCCGACAAGAGCTATGTGGAGGGCTTTGTTGCATCGCTAGCGGATGTCGGCGTGTTTGATGCCATCCCCACCCCGCCCCCGCCAACTTTCTCTCACCTCAGGCGTTGGTACAGTCACATTAAGTCCTTTGGGGCAGAAAGAGGAAATCTCCCATCATCCAAGCGCCAGTTTGTCCTCCCGGCTGCCCCGGTCCCCTCGGCAAGCGAAGACGACGACGACATTGACCTCTTTGGCTCGGATGACGAGACCGAGAGCGTGGAGGCGGCCAGGATCAAGGAGCAGCGCCTCGCCGAGTACGCCGCCAAGAAGGCCAAGAAGCCGGCTCTCATTGCCAAGTCCTCCATCATGCTAGACGTCAAGCCCTGGGACGACGAGACGGACATGGCTAAGCTGGAGGAGTGCGTGCGCAGCGTCAGCATGGACGGGCTCCTGTGGGGGCAGTCCAAGCTGGTTCCGGTGGGCTACGGAATAAAGAAGCTCCAGATAGGATGCGTGGTGGAGGACGACAAAGTGGGCACGGATCTGCTGGAGGAAGCCATCACTGCCTTCGACGAATATGTTCAATCTGTTGACGTGGCTGCCTTCAATAAGATCTGAATCATCCAGACGGGGAATTAATTGGCTGAATGCTACCATCTGACGTTCTGTGGGCTTGGCTCCAGATTATTGATATATGGAATGCTCTGTTCAGTAAGTATTTCATGATCTGTGTGATAGAACACAAGCTCAGGTGCTTTATGTAAAAAAAAAACAAAAAAAAAAACTTGTCTTTCTTTTGATACAAGTACAAAAGATTGTCTTCTTTAGAAGTCTAATAAAGCCATTCTAACTTTTCTCTCGGAGTGTGTGGATTAATTCTGTTGAATTATTGACAGTTCAAAGGGAAATTATTGCAGCCGGTGGACTCCCATCGCCGTGCAGATAAGCCATCTCATAAATGAGGTCTGACAGGTGTTCCGGCATTCCTTCAAAGTCTACTGTAGCAAAGCAGCATTAACTGTTTCAGTCCCACACTGCAACTGAGCCAACAGATGTTTTGCTCCACCCTGCTGATTGATAGGGCTTTGAGCACAAAGACGGGCAGTGCTGCAGCGAGGCTGCCGAGGTTTCCGTTAAACTGGTTCTCACCTTATTTCCTCGGGCTGGTATGAGCTTGTCTGGCAGATGAAGTTTTGAAATATGCAACGGTTGAGAAAACACGCTCTGATCTTTACTGCTCATATCAAATAATCCAACAGAGATTTGAGTTAATAAAACTTTATTGCAATGTTTGCTTCCAGGTCAGTCACAAGATGTGAATCATTCCTAGTGAGACACTAGTGTCTATGAAATTCTGAGCACATAAAATATGGAATTTTAGTAACAATTACATAAATATGAGGTTCTTATTTCTTCAGCTCTTTGTTCATCAGTTATTTCTTGGTGCGATTTGTAAGCAGACCTGAGAAAAGGGATGTTTATAAGTCCTTTTTCCTCTTCAGCTGCTATTTCGGAGGCTTTCGGGTCACAGTCGGGAATCGGGAACAAACCTTTATTCCATTAAAATCCACATGTGTAACAGAAATGACAGTTCACATCTTTGAATGTGAATTTCTTGAGGAACAGATGACCGGAAATCGTTGCTGAGCATGAAATACTACATCCTGCATGGATCTTTGGTCTTTAAATGTAATGTTTGATATTTGTTGTCTGGTCTGTAGAAGTAGCTTTGATTACGACGAGAGGGAGATAGATTTGAACCTCTACTGAAACAGGACTCTGCAGAAGAGGGGATCTTTGGATCAGAAAGGGGGTCAATCCACCCAAATCGCACCCTGGATTTTTATTAATAGGTCACAGTAGTCTCAATAAAATAAAGACCCTGTTGACCAATATGGAGTTCACAAGTCCAACTGAGGTGTATGTGACAAATTTATAAGGTACTTCAATCTCTTTCCTCCTCCGGGCAGCATCGTCGTTTATCGGCACCTTGTACCATGAGTACAACATCCCCAGACTCGCTGTTTTCACTATTTTCCGGGTTCCCAACAAGGCCACGACTCCCAGCAGGAAGCGACCGGTACCTAGCGCCAGGCCGCTGGCCGTCAGCACGGGCAGAGGAACGGGTAACATCCCCTGAGGTTCAAACGTTTGTCCCAGCTGCTCGTTCACCCAGTATCCCACGGAGCACCCGGCGCACGACCCCAGGATGGTGGTGGTGTCCCCCCGTGTGGTACTGTAGTGGTCCAGCTCTGGGTACGAATAGCTCAGAAAGAGCAGCAGGGTCAAGGCCAGGACGGGGGAGGCGCTGCTGGTGAGCTGGAAGTGGTCGAAGGTGTCCCAGTAGGGGTAGGTGAGCAGCATGAGGGCAGCCGAGATCGAAGCGCCGCAGATCACGTCCTGAAAATAGAAGGTGGATGATAACTGAAAACACATTAAATAAGACGGTCTCTAACTTGAGTTTGTCTTTTACACGTGAGGCTACAGTATCTGGGTAATTTATCCAATAAACTTGGTGTAGAGACTCATAAAGTTCAACCACAAATGCCCTTAGGCATCAGTGACTAAGCTTGATCTGACTTCTGAAGAAAGAAAAAGTTTCTTCATTTTCCTCCAATCTGTGGCAGCTCTTAGCTTGTTGCTATCACATTAATTGAAGATGACCCAAAGAAGAAATCAAGGGTTCACAGTACAGCAAGATAATTTTGAGCTCCAGTGACTGTTTAAATGGTTTTAAATCATGAATAAAATCCCTCTTAATTATCCCTAATCATGCTCAATTTGCTGAAACAAACACTTTCAAGAGCAGACTTGTTGCTCTCGTGCTTCGGCCTGTTGGTGAGAATGTTCACCAGGGTGTGGCACCACTGAATTTACAGAAGACATTGTGAGAACCTCCAAAGATGACGGTTGGGAACCTCCACTCTCAAACCACTCCCTCTGGGCTATTCAAATGTGTGTTTTTCTGAATGTTTTTGTGGAATCTTTCCATCTGTCAGGACGAGGATCCACCACGACCTGCGCCCGGATGTGTTGACCACTGAGAGTTCAAGGTGACAGCAGACTAATGGCACCCATCATGGTTGAAGCAGCTGGAGAATTGATGATCGGTAGACCGGCACTTGGCTTGTTGTCTACTAGCGCTGATGAGGCGAGGAGCAGCTGACCACGGCTGCATGTTCAGTGTTGCCCTGAAGAAAACAGGCACGACCTAGAACAATGATGTCTCGTTCAGGTTCCGGGGCCACAGCTCTGATCTGGAGTGGGCTGGATCAGTAAAATGATTGTGTGAAAAGCAGATAACTGCAACTGAAGTTTCCCTTCATTTTAATTTTAGTGCAGGGAAATACATTGTGGGAATGTTCCCATTTATTATATCATTAAAAACCCAAACAAGCTGTAATGATGGCTTAAAAATGGGTGAAATTTGAAAAAAAAAAAAAAGTATTTGATGTATCTCCAGTAATATTGTATCTCTAGTTGCTCTTTTTATCTTTGCTTCCAAAAATGAACAAATGAGTTGGTTTATAAAGCAGCAACATCAAAATCTATCTCATGGTTTATCAAAATTGATACTTATTTTTAATTGAGTGCTTTTCGATCACACCGTGACAAATTCAATGCTAACTGCAAAACAAAAAGGAGACAATGGAGAGGGAGATAAACCTGAGAGTGATGTCTCCGTGCCAAAGCTACCTTGATAAATATGATAATGTGTACTTAAACATAACAGAATACTGAGTCGTAACTCCTTATGTCAAAATCAATATTTCCTGTTTAGGAAATGGCAGAATGAAGTCCCTGTTGAATTTTGAGAGTTGGCTCAAAGCCCAGGCAGTTTAACCAGACAGATATGAATTATAAATCTATGTTGTATATACACTGTGAGAGTGAGCAAACCTCATTTTTAACCACTATAATCTTGCTGGTCTACATTTTAGATAATGAAAGGCAGTTCATGCACATATTCCAATGACATTGTTGTAATTTAAAACAAAGCTGGACAGAGGTAATATTTAAATTGTTGAGTTTTTTTTAAAAAAAACATCAACAAGACATTTCAATCCATAAACAAAGTATCAATTTTGTTTGACAGTTAGAAACAACTGGCCAAAACTAGTTTGAAAAAAATTTGATAGCAAATTAAAGCTATGCATCACCTAAATGCATCCCAGGACTGCCTACCTGTCACTGTCACTACTGAGAAAATGACGTACACTCAATAAAGAAGCAGTACCCGCTGACAAAACCATTAATTCAGTATCTGGTGATGCTGAAAACTGAGCAGTGACCACCCTGCTCACCCTAAAACACAATTATCCAGAAGTTATTGAACTGGAAGTCGATAATCTACTGTCATTCACCAACCCAGTCTGGACAGGAGCCTTTGAAATATGTGCCAACGGTGCCAGAAGAAGCAACCTGGGGAGACGTCTCCTCCCAGAAACAGAGAAGGTTTAAAGGTTCTTTATTGTCATTATTTTTAAAAGAGCTGGAAACAGCAACTCCAGCACCATAACGAATAACTTGTAAAAATACAAAGGCTTTCATTTCACAGCGGTGTATAAATAGCGACTTAATTTGTCTCATTTTTATTCCTACCCTTGAATATCGGAGTAAAACTCAACATTTTGTGGGGTCAACTCATATTAAGGTAGTTTATTTACTTATCATGAACGCGTTCAAGGAATTGATTGAACACCATCAGTTCTCAAATATACTAATATATCAGTACACTGTGAAAACAAACAAGCTGGCTCAACTTCAAATATATTACAAGCCAGCAAACAGGATGTTCAGCTCAGACTCGTGCTACTAAAACAAAGTATTTTGTGCAAGGAGTCAATTTTATTCTATTAGGACACTTACTTAATGACTCTGGAAAGTGAAACAAGGTTTCTCAAAAATAAGATATTTTAATAACGATGAATAATCACGTGTTCCGGGAAGGGGAGAAGCTCACCAGGACTGAGTGCATGCCGGTGTAGAGACGGCTCAGACACACCAGGGACGACAGTATGATGGCGATCAGCGCGCCCACCTCGAACTGGAACTGAGACACAAAAACATATTTGAGGTCATTTACCTCGATTAAACACACACACACACACACACACACACACACACACACACACACACACACAAATCACTTCTCGATAACACCAGCCGAGTGCATATATATGTTTATGTCTTTCCTCATATTTCCTCTCTGTGTCTGCTCATATATGCCTGTGTAGACAGACTGTATTCAGATGAAAGCACAGGTAGATATAGTATATGTAGACACAGAGAATAAAATATGAAAAATATGAAAAGACACTCAGATATAACAAAAATAAGCACATAATTAATTTTCCCTATTATTTAAAACAATATCTAGTGATCTATAACAGTCAGCATAACTTACGACACGATGAACAAATATTCTTTATTGTTCCAAGAGTTAAGCGTGAAGTAGGTAAACACGCATTCTGTGTTCGGGCTCCTAATGACTGGAACAATCTTCCTGTATCTATTCGTTCTATAACTTCATTAACTTCATTCCGTAGTGCTCTATTAACACATCTTCAAAATACTTGCAATTGTTTCTAGTTTGCTCAAACGGCCATAAATGACTTTTCTTTGTACGTCCATAAACGAAAAGGTTCATGTGATTTAAATGTTTGTTGTGATGTTGTGTTTTGACTATGTTTGACTATGTTGTGCTGACTTTGAAGGGTGCGGAGAGGTGAACATTTAGAGCTGGTTTGTGTGTATGTGTGTGCGTGTGTTGTTTCGTTTTTGTTTATTGTCTTTTTTTGTTAATTTTTTATTACTTTTATTTTATTTTGTTTGTTGTTTTATCATTTATGTGTATTTATTTTATTTTTTCATATGTATATGTAATTTTGCTATCTTGTATTTTGTTACGCTACTCTGCTCTTTATGTTGTTATGAATTTGATGATCCCTCGAAAACGAGACAACTTATCTCAAGGGGTTATTCCTCGTATTAAAGAACTGTTAATTAATTAATTTACATAGACATAATAGAAGTAGATACGCTACATTAAGTACATGCATAGGCACATTTAAGCACACAGGGGAAAAAACATGTTTAATCATATACATTATTTTTGATGGAAGAATAGGATTCAAAAAATCTTTATTGTCATGATATTACACTGTTAGATGTCGTGGCTCAAAGTTCTTTACTTGAGACCCAGGAGATACAATAAAATAGAACATTATATAAAACAGGATGGAAAAGTAATACGAATAAAGACCTTGACAAAAAAAACTATATATGCAGTGTTTACTATAGGAAAAGAAAAGACAGATTCCAGTCTATGCGTCTACTTTGGGCCAGGTGTTTAATTACACTGTATATGTCTGTTTACTATCAATGCATCCATTTATGTATGCTTATCTTTCAATGTTTCACTTATATTTGAACATGTGGCTGTTTGTGTTTGCTCCTGCTAATACAAGTCTCTGTGTCTGCCTATATCTTGTCGGTGTGTTTACTTCTTTACGTCTGTCCTCGCAGACTTCTGAAGTTCTGCCTGTTGTCGCCTCTCAGCTCGTTTCGTCCTCCATTGTCTCTCCGCCCTCCATCCCCTCCTTTACCTATGGTGGCAGGTTTTGTTGCCCCCCATTTCAATAACAGTGAGAAGAGAGGCCTCATGTATTCATTCACCTCCTCTGCCCTCACCTCCTCCCCCTCCTCCCCCTCTCTGTCTTTTCCTGTCCTTTGCAGCTGGAAGCCTATTCACTGGTAGTTCATGAAGAGAGGTTTCTTCATGAATGGCCACAAAGGGGTGGCAGGAACAGGAGGGAGGAGGAGGAGGGTCTCACTGTGATTGACTGTCGTGACCTCCGACCTGCTCGGGGTATGGGCCGAGTTGCCCTGAAGCCTTTTCGTGGCTATTCAGGAGCCTCCGCCGAAGCCCTCTACTCATCCGTGACTGTGTGCGCGCTTTTCTTTCAGGAATGATCCTTCAGGAATTTAAGGTCACGGTTCAAGAGCTCTACTGTACATGTGAGAGTCGGAGGTCGGCGGTCTGGTTCCTTTGACCTTGAGAGCAGACGTTTCCAAGAAAATGTGACGAAATGATGGGAACACAAATCAGTCGGACAACTCTAAAAGGCTGTAATCTACTCAGAGGAAGATCAGGCGATCGCTGAGTCCTTCATTACGAGAATCTGTTGATTAAGACCATCTACAACTGAGCCACAGATTGCCTTATTGATCCGGCAGACGAGTGTGACGGCTGAGGAGCGGAAGAGTCAGAAGGAGGGAGATGTGTGGGGATGTGGACTGACAGTCATTGACTCATTGGAGTTCATCAGACGACCAAACAGCAGCCCGACGGGGCCGCCGGATGGTGACTGATGGTGACTGCTGGCCCCGCCCCTCCTCGCCCTTTGTCCAACGGCTCAGTCGGGACTCTCTGATGGACAGTGGGGCCACTCCCCTCATCCATCTCCAGCCACAGGCGCCCCCTGCCTCAGCCTCATTAAACCCTGTGGCTCAAAGCAGCTCGACTCATTTAAAGGTAACTCCTGCTCGTGTGGAATTTCAAACATCCAGTTTTGGAGGGTTTCAAGAAAAACTTCAAAAGCAAACTGGGTGTGAAACCTCACATTGCTAACATTTTCAGTGTCTGGATTGTAATACCATTTCGTACCACAAGACGGTGTGATGAGTTGTTCCTCACATTTTGAGATCTCTTGTGGCAAAAACCACTCCCTTCAATAATTTTCTGAGATTAGTTCTGTTCATGCAGCGGCTTTATGAATCTTTGCAAACTATCACCCACTGTACAATAGAAAACAACGTCTTGACCTGCTTTCCTGTGACCGGATGCTGCAAGCCGCTCACCTGTATTCTGGAGGGGGCACTCAAGAGAAAAGTGAAGGAGATGGCGGTGGCGGCCATGGCGTGGGTGGAGGGTAGTCCATACTCCGCGTCAACACGGGTCTCCAGCTTCACCACGGGGGGCGATCCAGGGCGGGGGAGCTTCAGGATGTCCTTCATCACCTGACCAATGTACATCACCAACTGGAGAAGACAGAGCGAGAGTGCTATCATCAGAAATCTTGACTGTTCTACCATATTTGGAAAAATAATTCCTTTTTTGGATACAGTTCCCACAGTAAAAGATAAGACTCATTACAAGTATAAGTCAAACTTTCCAACCATATAGTCAATGGTAAACAATTTTTCAAACTTTTGATCAAATTGGGAATAAACTATTAACACAAGCCTTTTCAAAATCGGTTCTTGTGGATGGTCACATTTCACATTTTCAATATAAACTTACAATTTCTTCCTTTCTTTTGCCACCAAATTCTTCATTCTTCTAATCAGTGGGTGTCTTTGCAAGTACATAAAATTTGACTCATGAATACATTCACTTATTCCTTACTCAAAATGTAAGAGTAGTTTTTGAGGTACTGAAAAAATGTGTTCTTTTGAAGATTATGGTTCAATTAAAACCTCTTAATATTAAGCACACAGTTGTATGATTGCATTGTAAAGACACATTTGTTGACCTTGCAGTGTTTTTCAATCTGACTGATCTATCTATTGACTTCAGCGGAAGTTATAGTGAGAGAAAGATGCTCTAATATTTTAACATTTGTGCTTCTTCTACCAAAGTGACAGATGATGATAAGAAGACAGAAAGAAAAACACGAGCTGAGAAACGAACAACTTGCAGACAGCTCTCTGTGTACTGGAAACTGCAGATAGTGGTTGATGGTGAGTTACTGACATGGCTGCCCCATGTACTGCAAATTTGTTTCTGTCTAATATGTCCAGCATGCATAACGTAAAAGCCCCACTGAACTGCAATGAATTGTGTTTTGACGCATTGGGCAGAAGCTTAGAAATCAAAGAAAACAACCAAAATGAAACCAATGGTTGGTGCAAATTAAAACGTTAAAACATCTCCTTTGACTATTTTTCCTTGAAAAGTGAAGATTTGTACTTCAACTGTTTTTTTTCCAATGACTTCGCTCAACACACACACACGAGAAAAAAAAAACAAAAACAACAACAACCATCTTCTGTAAAGGCAAAGTGAGAAAAACAAAATAAGTTGGCATTATGGAAATGTCATCCTAATATATAAGCTCACTGTTGGACACTGTTGGAACAAATTCCAAAGCTCAAAGACCCTAACATCATCTGCATAAGATTTATTTATTTATTATTTATTTATTTATTTTTGACACACTTTACATTATCTTGTGCTTTCCTGACATCTGGCATTTTTCTGTGAACAGGATGAATTTAATTTAAGCCTAAAGAGGCAATCCTGGTTTAGTAACCAGGGGCTTGATAAAATAGTAACTGTGCTGGAAGATTTTAACAATTAAATGTCAGTGAAAGAAACCCAACTGTTACAATTATGGTTTTTTGGTATGACTCTGTCTTTCTTAGTTTTGCTTTAGCTTATTTAAAATTAGATATTTAGATTGTCCTGATTTCCTCCCACAAATGTCTCTTGCCTCTTTGTAGCTTAAAAAAAGGCAAAGACGATTGTTGGACTGTGCTGGGTACAAAAGCTGCAATTAAAATGGGAGGAAGATGATAAAATAATGAGGGGAAGTAAAACCCTGATCAGTCTGGGCTTTAAAACTCACCACATCCTCTCATGAATAAGTTATTGCCGTGCCCACTCGCTAAAAAAGCCGCCGGAGACAGGAGAGGAATTGCGATGAGAGGAGACCCACCTCGGTGCAAAGTGCAGATGCTGCAGTCCAACAGAAACCAAATCTATTGTAAGTAACGGAGAAGCTAAGAAACGCGCCTTCGCTGACACAGCGTCTTCCTCGGCTGAGGTGAAACAGAGGGCTCCTGACACAATGACACACTCAGTGTAAGGTGTAACGGGAGGGTCCGAGGGAAAAGTAAAAGTGAGCGTCCTGCCTATTCTCTTTCATGAGCTCCCCGGCGGGCCTCGGAGGGCCTGCCTGCTCCAGCTCCGGGTTTATTTAAAGCTCTGCCTCTCTGTATATTTAATGACTGGCTGTCTTAGCAAGGAGCGAGAGGAGGCAGAGCGCCGAGTCGGAGCGCGATCCTAATGTGTGTGTTTAAGGGAAAGAATAGAGAGCTTGTTATTACCGTTCCCACTGACACTGTAATCAGAGAGCGCATGTTACCATGGCAAATGAGGTTCAAATTACATCCAGAGACATGCTGTTAGCACATGACGTTTAGACAAGAGAAGACGCAAAGGGATAAGACATGAGGTCTCACAGTGACTGACTGACTTGAATCAGCAGTTTTTGACTAAATTATCAGTTTGTCGCTCTTAGAATTTAAAGTGGATTCACTGTTTCTCATTTTGGGGAGCAGTTTGTCCTCTCAACCCATGATTGAGAAATTATGTGCCAATTATCAGGCGATCACACTCCTCAGGGATCCTGGGAAGGCTTCAACCAGGGTGCCGTTTGGAGACTTTCACCGACAGTTGGACATCAGATTAAGACCTCGTGCACAAAACAATGTACTTTGAAAACTGGAAAACTATTTGTGTTTTGGGTGTCCGTTCACATGAAAACAGTGCTTGGAGCTGCAGAAAATGCGGCTTTTTGAAAGTGACACCCAAGGTGGAATTTCTTGAAAATACTCAAACTCAGCAGAAATGAGGCAAAATGTAACTTTTTGAAAACAAGTCCCACCACCCTAAATTTGATAAAGCAATGTGATGGATGGATGGATGGATGGATAAGAGTTTGGCTGATTTAGGCTGAAAATCCATGTCAAATCAATACGTCCCTAGAAACTTGATAAGAGCCATCTTTCACCTCAAGGACCTCAAAGGTTGAATAAACCCAGAATGTTTATTTCGTCTCTAGAAATAAAGTCGGGTAGTTGGTCGTTTCTTGGTTCAATTCCAGCTTTCACATCAGTCTGCCAAAGGGTCTGATCAATTAAGGGTCTCTACATATCAAAATGGAAAAAGTCTGATATTACATACACACACATGCAGAAGCTTTTCTATCAGAACAGGTTTGAGTCCAACAGATGTGCAAAGTAAAAAACTATAGATTTAGTATTTTTTCCTACATGAACATTGAATATGTGCCAACAGATTAATGTACAACAGGCAATGCTCCTTTTGTCTGAAAAGAAGTTGCGAATCTGAACTTTGCTCACCCCCAACAACTTTTATTTGCAGGCTATCGTGACATATTCTTGGTGCTGTTCCAACGTCTCAGATCTCTTCATCTTCTTTTTCTTGCTCATGCTTTTCCCACTTTGCAACAGACCACTCCATGCATCAAGCTTTTTGTTGTTTTTTAGTCTTGTTTGCCAAATTATATCTTATTCTGAGTTCATCGCCCACAAATCACTTGACTGTAAGATCAATCTATTTGCATGAGTTTTATGAAAATGCATCCATTATACCTAAATGCTGCTGTCTCCCAAATGTATCACCGGTTGCTGTTGATGGCTGGTTGAAACAATTTTTAAAACGCTGATGTGCTTCTCAAAGGCCTGCTCTGAAGAACGAAGGCAGAGATTTTACAGAATTCTGGAATAAACACAGATCTGCTCGATTTCAGCCACATGAGCAATCGTTTGGATCATCAGTGATGTTATGTAATGAAACATGAGGGTAACGCCACAGAGGGAGCAGTTGTTTCAATATGATAGAAAAAGACAGAAATCTTTACTGCATATCTGAACCCTTGAACCTTCACAATGCCGGAGGGGGAATACCATGTGAACCAATGAAGCTCAGGCTGAAGTGTTTGGGAAACATGGAGCATTTTAATGGTGTATAGTTAAAGTATTATAGAAGTTCTGTTCATGGTGCAAAAAGATGAATGATTTGAGGCTCACAGAAAGCTTTTCACCACAAGCAAATCTACTGGGCTTCATCTGCTTACACTGCCAGGTGAACCTTGGTAGAGACAGTCGCTTCAATGCTGTGGAGCAAAGAGGAGCCAGAGTCCTTATTTGGATCAGCTTTGCTCACACTAACCCTGCTTCTGCAACAGAATCCATTGTTTTTCATAAGAATGGGCAGAGTCACCGTTATGTCTTGAGGAGGCTCAGATCATTTGATGTCAGTCCAGTATGAGGCAGGAAATTGGACTTGCTGGAGAAGTTTATGAGTAACATACAGTGCAGGATAATGTCAGGATGTTTGTCCACCAGTTACAGTTCATGCTGGGTCATGCAGCAGGACAATGGCTCTAAACATGGAAATAAATTTACTGAAGAAATCAACTTTACGGAGCTGAAGTCGCTCATCTATTTGAGTTCGTTGCAGGCGAAGAAGGTCCAACAAGCCACTAAAACCAACTCTCTGTTCCACCATGTGAAACTTTTAGCTTCTGTTTCTCTCTCGTGTAGTTTTCTCTGTTACAGGCCTGATTTATATGACAGCGTTGTAAGAAATAAAATCCAGATGATGGTGTAGTAAATGTAAACTTTATTGGAGAAGTACTGCTAAATTCAAGAGCACACGCTACGTTCATTGTTACAAATGAATGCTTCTCATGCTGCCATGCTATTATTAAATATTATCTCTTACCACTGGGGTGGCTGTGGGGGTTCAATACCCCATCTTTCCTCTTCGAGAAGCAAGAACTGAACCAACTGAACTCAAACAGTGAAAAAAATTCTCTAGAGTACAATCCTGTCATCATCACACACTGAGTTAGCATGCTAACATCGCCTACATGGCCATACAATCCAAACTTTTGGCCAAAGCAGAAACAATCACTGGAATGGACTTAGAAATTACTTCATTTACGTCACACAGATCCACTGAAACAATTTTATACTATTCACGTGAGATTTATTTCTAGTGTCTTACTGTGAGGACCTTTTTTTTTTTTTAAGTTCTCCTTTTTCATTATTTTTTTTCAAGTAATGCAAAATCTCTCTGAGGTCAAATCTCTTAATTCAACATTTGTTTCTACTTCTGCACGCGCCCAGCCAGACGGAATGCTCAGCACCGCCATATGGACAACAAATAGAGCGCGGACAACGCCGATCTCATGGAGCCTGTCTAACCCCGTTCGCTGGCCGTGACTGTGTGTTCGTCCAACAATCCTTACTGTGTGCTCATGATCCTCTGCCTGTCTGCGCTCGATGAGTCTGCCCACCAGTTCAAGTGCTTGGATGATATGATACCCCCGCCCTCGGCATCCACCATCAACACAAACATCACATTCAGCTGCCCCCAGTAAAAGGAGCCAGTGCTGCGGTGTCTCCTTGGTGTCTTTGTGAAGCATTCCATCAAAAGACGGGGCAGACCCCGGGGACCGTCTGGTCACATTAAGAGAAGAGTTAAAGGCAGGCCAAGACATACAGTGTGTGATCTCGTGAATGGACACATTGATCGAGGCCGGCGCAGTGCTGTACTTTGATCTGTCAACATGTAGATGAGACTGTTATGTGTGTGTGTGTGTGTGTGTGTGTGTGTGTGTGTGTGTGTGTGTGTGTGTGTGTGTGTGTGTGTGTTTGTGTGGGGAGGACTGGCGCCTGCACAGGCCTCGGTTTGTAAGGAGAAAACACGTGATGTTAGGTTTGCTCCATGGCACAGTGATAAATAGCTAGTTGAGCTACTTTCTCATGTCTCTGTGATACTTATCAGCGTTGTGACCTCCGAGGTATAAAGAAAGGCTGAAAACAAACCAAAAGGCGCTGGGTTGAATGTTCAGTCATCTATTTGCAAAAAGTCTGTGAGCAATAAAAGGTTACCATTTTGCTTCAAATGCACATTTTGTCGACTCTGGGAGGAAATTGGAGTGCTTGGATTAAACCTGAGCACACAGGGAGAACATGCGACCCTCACACAGAGGGAGCCTGACTTGGACTTCAACCCACAACACCCTTGTTGTGATGTGAATGTTCAGACCACGACACCTTGACTCATATGAGTCAGAGAAAAAGGCAGTTGCTCTTTCAAAACTTTGTACTTTTTCCCCCACCTAGAAATGACGACCCAGCGGTTCAGTATTGGTGTTAACTCCACTGTGGGCTTGTCAGGACACATTAAAGGGATTAAATTAAATCCAAAGCAGAATTAAAATGTCTGCAAAGTTGGATGGACTTTTTGCAACTGATTGGAAAAAAAGTTTCTTTCCATCTTAATGTATTTAATAGCTGATATATATGCATGAGTTTCACTCTTCATGCATGAAAGTTGGTTGTTCTGCTTCACCTAGACTTTAAAGTCAATTTATTACGTATATTTTGTCCAATCTGCAGGTGAGGTGGCACTAATTCCTACAAGAGGGAATACATATATTTCCTTAATTATGAGTTTTTTTCAAAGCCAGGTTGGCGTGAATATTTCGGACTGATTTACATGTGATCAAATGATCACGTCCCACCCTGTTCCTGACGGTCTTTAGAGTATACGGATATAGAGTATATACAAATATTTAAGGATGAATCTTCAAACGTGATTTCAGTTTCTCCTCTCTAATGTTTCATTCACAGCTCTTCCGAGGACTCTGGTCTTACCTGGTCCCGTTGGTATTCTGAACAGCAGGGTAAGTGTACCATTTGCATAACACTTCGCTGCAATTACACCATGCAACCCCGCAATGTAATTCATGACCATATGGTTAATGACAGTCGCTGTTTTCTAAGTCAACCAAAGTCACGCTGCGAGTAAAAGCCAACAGCGAGCGGTGAAGGACACAATGGCACATGTGTGTCGCTTTGTGCTGCTGGTTGCGACTTGTTGCTGAAGTGCATGTGCGCGCTTGACAGGGAGGAGAAGACAGAGCGTACCCAACCCTCAATGAACCTCAGATCACTCCGACAGCCGCACAATGGCAGGGTGCTTGTGAGAAGATAGAAGTGCAGGGTGACGCGCCCCGAGGGCCGACACGCCAAATGCTCGGTCCAGATACAGAAAGCTCAAAGCGCTGATGAGGCCAATAAAACATTCTGCTGGTGGACTTGGGGGGGGGAGAAGGCCGAGTAAAGCTGGTAATATCTAACTAGGGGGAGGGCTATGAGTGTGTTTAGTGGACGAGGCAGGGAGTGCCAGCGTGTGTGTGTGTGTGTGTGTGTGTGTGTGTGTGTGTGTGTGTGTGCTGGAGTTTGAAAGGAGTTCACCCAGGGCAATGGTTGCAACCAGGATTCTATAAGAATGATAGCTTTTCCCCTCGGGGTGAAACAGACAGAGGAGGGGGCAGACAGGGGGGTTCAGACTTGGGGCGCCCACCAAGCGCTCGGGGCCAGGACGCAAAGGGCACGAAAACAGGCCACAGTCCACACAAGAGAGAGGCAACCCAGCCGTCCGTCCGAGTCCATCCATGTGTCATACTGACGCCTTCTGGAAGAACCCGCCATGCTCTCCGGGTCTCTGCTCACAGATTCTGTCGGAATCAACATCTAAAGGGGACATCACAGCTGTACTTTTCCTGCGACCGCCGGGCCCTGACGTGTGGCCTCTTGGCAGGTCGGAAGGGTAACCCTGGTCAGGCTGCAGCAGCCCCCGGGGCTCAGGGATATATAGACTCGGTGGTGTCAGAGACAGGTCACTGAGAGGCAGGGGTTAGGAGGAGAGGGATGAAAGGAGGTTGAGAGGTGAAGAGAGAGCGAGACGGACAGAGCGAGGGACAGAAAAGAGGATGCATTGTGAAGGGGACAAACATCAGAGCGGAGACCGCACACCCCGAGGTGCTCCCGCCACAGACTCCCCATCTCCAAGCCGAGACTTACGGTCCACACGTTGACGAGGCGGCGGCACAGGAAAGGGTCCAGATTCCAGTGTATGCAAGGCAGACAGGTGATGTAGAAGATTTCATGGCCAAGTCCAGCCGAGAACAGGAAGAGGAAGTGGAGAGGCCAGTTCCTCACCTGGTACTGAGGCCCGCTGTGGACCTGCAGAGATGCAAACGCAAGATGAGGGCAGAGCGCGATGGAAGCACGGGTCTAAAAATAGCTTCCGGAACAGGATCAGACCAAATCAGATCGCCTGTCTAATCCTGCAGTCACAATCTTAGCTGGCAAGGCATCGATCATTTTCTGCAGCGTCTCCACTTCACAATTATACAATAAAGTACGTGGAGTCCCAACATTGGTCCTAAAATACTAAGACACCTCTTCAAATGTAAATAAACAAAATGCAAATCAATCATTGAAAATAGTAGGAAGAAAGAAAGATGCTGAAACTTGACAGGTGAACAGTTTTTTGTTTGTTTGTTTTTTTCCAACAAAATGCTTGTGCAGTGTTTCAAAAGAAGTTGGAATATTGACAAGAAGTGATGGAAAAATCAGGAATTTACACCTGGCACCGCTGTAAAATCTCACCACACGTTTCTACCAGGAGTTGACTTTGTTATTTTTGGTCATTTTACTCGATTCAAACCTCTGACCTCTCCTGAGTTTCACCATGTATGGCAAAATGTTGAAATAATACGAGGACGTATGGAAACATCCTGTCAGACTCCATCTCTTCTGTTATCAAAAATAGACTGAACACAAAAACCAGAACACTAAGTGGGCGTGTAGCTGATGTGCTGCAGAGTTTTTAGTGGACAGATCGTATTAAATCAGTGAAATCAGTCCAAGTGCCTGGTGTAAACTGTGGGTTAAATTTCTGGCTGCACCGCCATGTTATTGTCACCAATGGAAATGAAATGACTGCTCATCACTAAATACACCCGGAATACAATCGGAAGTAGCAGTCAACATAAGCTGAATAAACCACCTGATGGAAGGCTTTACACTGAACTGCGACCAAAGGAGAAGATGAAGAGGGAATTCTTCATCTCTGAAAGACTGGTTTGAGAAATAATGCAACATGGACCCATCTTGTGCTCAAAGGGGGGTACATGGACCCCTGGGGGTACATGAAGGCATGTTAGATTTTTTTCTTGAAGCAAATGAACAAATTGCATCAATCTAGAACTCAAATTAAGAAAAAATGAAGAGTGGCATGAGTTCTTAGACTGAGTTTAATATTCAGGCTTGTGTGCTTCTTCTTATTTTTGATGTTTATTTTACTGAGTTTAAAACAGATTGTTAATATTAACAATATTAATATTAAGACGACAAATTGTTTTTGGTAAAAATCTTTATTCATAATCTCTTTGATGAAGAAGTTTTCAGTTTAAGTGTAATGAATCAGTTTAACAAGTCACGCACTGACCTTTGACAGGTACACTTCTTAAGAAATGTTTTTCACTGACAAAATCTTGAGGACCACTAATGGGTCGCTTCATAAAGACGCCAATCCATCAGAGGGCAGAAACAAAGCGTCAGACAACGACACCTATTTACACCTATGGCCAATTTAAACTGGCTGACTTCCCTCAAACCACTCAAAAATAATGTTTCTTCCTCAACCGTGTCAAATAGCGTTGAAAAACAGTGGAGACTCTGGTTAAAAAGTTGCTGTATTCAAGAGAAAAGGCTGAAATACGAGATGGCTGTGATTTTAGGGCCTCTCAGGCAGCGCTGCATCAGAAACAGACATGAATCTGTGGTGGTAATCACCAGAGGAAGACGAGCAGCACAAATCCTATTTAAAACTCAAGCAGAAGAACAAACTGACAATCTGCAGAGACGCTGTCATCTCTGTGTCGAGGGTCATCCGAGTTAAACTGAAGTGAAGGAGTCACGACTTCACTACTTTGTTGTACTATCCAGGCTAACTCAACAGCCTTAGCATGTAGTGTACAGAAAGAAAACATCTACAGCATGTTTGAATAAGGAAACTTGAACATCTGTTGAGGAAAAATTAGGAACTCTTTTGATCATTGAGGAAAGATGAAAACTTCCATATTGCTGCAAGATGTATAAGATGACTTAACAAGATTTGGAAAAGATTCATTCTAACTTTCACAACCAAAGAAAATTCCCTCAGTCGGGGTGCAAAATGCTTTAGACAACACAGCTTCTTATGGTCGATATATCCCTCCGTGACAGCAATTAAACAGCAGAATGGACAAAGAAATAACGTAATAAATAAGAAGAGCAGAGCAGCCACCTCTCATACAGAGAGCGAAGCACGTGAATAACTCTAAACTCCAAGTCACACACCTCTGTGACTGAGTCACACCGAGAGAAGCTTTGGTTGCCTGCCAGACTTCCTGTAACGTTGACCTCAAAGCAGAATCATCTGTCGGCAATAAACTCCAGGTGCCGAGAGGCTTTCCTTCGGCGAAAGCTGTTCGCCACTTTCACTACACTTCGCTGTAGGTCACTGTAAAACATTCTGACTTATTTTCAAATGTCAACCCTTCAACAGACAAGCAGCCACATCTGGTCACTGTGCATTTCTTCTTGTTGCCTCGTGACTAGCATGCTAACTCCATAAAAATAATAAACAAAACAAAAAGAACATGCCGAATGCGTCTCATCGAGTGTATTTTCTTCATATAATACATATCACACTTCAAAAAAATCCTGTTTTGTGACATGTTAATATAACAAAATGCAATATAGATGTGATTTTGGTCCATTTTATATCATAAAAAAAACACACACAAAAAAAACACCCAAATTCTGAAATACTCTTCAGAATAAAAAAAAAAAAAGATGTCTGTGGATTTCAATGAACACCCATAAAGGGATCATTGGTCATGGTTCCATTTATTATGATTTCTCATTAAAAACATTAAGTAACAAATTGTATTTGAATAAAATATTTTAACTTACGTGGTGATAGTTATATCGCTTTCCAGAAAATTTCAGTGTTTCAAGCAACCAGCAATCAAAACTTTCTAGTGACTTCACAATGTTGTTGATTTTGGTTTTAATGAAGGCAATAGCTTGAGGCAGCATGGTAATTTCAACAATATTTCAATGTGTTATATTATTATTGACTGTCTATTACATTGCTGAAGTTGAAAATGTAATAGTACATAAACAGGACTATGAATATATTAGAAATAAATACATTTTTGCAGTTTTTGTACAGTTTGCATATTAAAAAATGACTAATAGATGGATGAATCATCTTATTCATTAATTGAATATCAAGAAGCATTTTTATTAATTATTGTATTTTTCCCACTATTTTATCATATTAGGATTTATTACATTATTCAAATAATGAAAATTCAAAACATAGAGTGCAATTCTCTGTTGGTTTCAATCACTTGTATGGATTCTAATTTTGTTTTTATGTACTGAGAAACAATGAACCAGCACAGACTTCTTGTTTTGCATTTTTCTCAAAAAAACATAAAAGGTCAAAGTCATAATTTAACATCACTGTGGGCGTTTTCTTATCAATTCCACTTTTGTATTCTGGCTGCATAACAGTCCCATTTTCTCTCAAAGTGACATTCTTTGAGCTATTCCAGCTGGCAGAGCTCTGCTGCTTTAACTTTATCAAGAGATCAGAGATTCCTCGGTAAGAATGTAACTCTGCATGTTCACAAAACGAGTTTTTTTTTTTTTCTTTAGTGGAGAAAAGCAGAAGCAGAACTATATGCTCACGTCCCACAGCTTGTCTTGAAGCGGTGGCTGTCACAGTCACCCAGAAAAACAAGAAAAGCCAGTAAGGACTGGGTTTGCAAACACTTTTAATTAAGCTCGTTTTTTTATGGATTCATGTACAGTTTATTCAACTTTTGCAGTATTTTACTATAATAAATAACTTCTAATGTAATTAGTTAAGTCTAGTTCGCATTAATTAAATGCAACTAAGGCGTTCTTTTCTTTATTATAATAAATTACTTCAAGGTTTCTAATGTTCTGCAGTGTGTGACTTACATCAGCAGCATATCCGCTCTCCTTGTATTCATAGTTGGAGTTGTTGTCCTGGTGGTCCCAGCGCCCCCTCGGAGGTCCACGTGTTCGGTTCCCGGTCCGCCTCCCCTGGTTATGATGCGGAGCCTCGACGAGGAAGAGCCCGCAGCGCCTCTGGAACCGGGCCACCAGCTCCGGGTCCTGCAGGTACGACAGCAGATCCGGCATTTCGGCCAGAGAGGAAAGGGGAGGGGTGCTGGAGGCCCTGGAGGGGTCCTGGAGGGGTACTGGAGAGATCCTGAGTCCAGACAGGGCGCATCCCCGGCGCAGGGTACAGAGCGCACAGGTGTGCGTAACGGGGGCGGGGCTTAAAGCGGAGGGTTGGACAGGTAGTGTGGATTCATAGTAAAACTTTTCCCCAACCTTTACCCTGACACTGTGCAGCAGGTGTTATCATGGTCATGATTTACTGCTCTGGTTACTGGGACAGTGGCTTTTTTTTTCTTTCCTACACAAAACAAATCCAAGTGCAGTTTGTTTCTCCAGAGCCAGATTTAAGGGGGGATTTTTTAAACATGATGCAATGCTGCTTTGTTTTAGCTGTTTTCACATCATTTCACTCCTCAAATTATCTACATTTGACCTCATTTGAAAAGAGGTAACATGTAGTTAAAAGAGAAAAGAGTCTTTTCACATTTAAACTGATTTAACTCTTCATGTTTTTTACCCACATTTCATTTTATTTTTGCTGTTTTCACATAATTTAAGTAATTTTTAGAACTTTTGAATAGTTCACCCTATTTGACATCCTTTCTCTTTTTGTTTAATTCCTTATTTTACCACTGTTTAAGCTATTTTCATATTGTTTCTGTATCCTCATCGTTTAAACTTATTGTTTCACACCATTTTGCATAATTTTAGACTCCTTCAAGCTGCTGTAGTGATTGTACATTGTGGGTTTGGCTCTTTTAACATTGTTTTCGCCAATATATATATACATATATTGTTTGAGCTATTTTTAGGTTATTATGGCCACATTTGATACTTCATTCAAAACAAATAAAGATAACTCATTGTGTGCTCGTCCATCTCTCTGTGTTTCTGTCTCCTGTGATGGACTGGCAAGACCTGTCATGAAACCATTTAAAGAGAACTTTAACACATAAAGCTTTCTTGAACCAGACGTTGTAAAGTTTAATGGAAAGCAGAGGTTTTACACAGTGACATTGTATTAAAGTGAAATCTCCACCTGGCACCTATCTAGGTGTGAGTGATGACAGCAACATTACTAGAGAGTTAACAAGTTTTCGTTGTCCAGTTTGGACAGAAAAGTCTTTAATTATCCCAGTGTTTTTATCATTATATCATCCTGACTCTATGTGACTGTTTGATGAGAAGTGGATTTCTGGATTATGTTTCAGGAAATAACTGGTGTTTGGTTTTTGAGGACAGAGTCACCTTTCCTGTATTTGACTATGTATTTTACAATCTACTAATGATTTACATTCCCCTTCAAGTATAAGTGACACTGTTGACACATGAGTGGCGGCAGTATAATGAGCAGCTCCTGGTGGCAAACCTTTAATAACGCTCAATTCATGTTGACTGACAGCCCTCCTGTTTTTTATTCTTCACTCTGTGGCCATTCTGTGACTGTTTTTGGTCATTTCAAGTCTCTTTAGTGTAATTTCTTGCTGCTTTATTGGTATTTTTGTTTCATATCTGGTCATTCATCAGTTTTTTGTGATTGTTTTGTGTTTTGGCCGCTTTCTATCTGCAGGTTTATATTTAACCTTTAAAAGTTGTCTGTTGTGAGCAATAAAATTTGCAGTGACATTTGAAAGTGTTTCACTTCTGTTGAAGATTTATACTTTGTGCTAAACTTTTGAAAACATTTGTGGTGTTTTTGTGTATTGCTGTTTGAGATGATTACGTAATGATTTGATGCCAGTCTTTGGTTACTTTGTGTTTGTTTTCGTGCCTCATTGTGATTGTTTTATGTGCCTATAAGGCCTTCTGGCCATTTTCCATCTCTGTGGTGATTTGGTCTCTCTTTATGAGCGTGTTTAAGCATGAACAATGACTATTTTTCATAGTTCTCTCTCTCCTTGCAGCTGTTTTGCATTTCTTGATGTAATTCCAAATCCCATCATGTTAATTTCATGCTTCATGTTTCTGGGATTGTTTGTTTCGTTGTTGTCATTTGGTGTCACTTCTGTATCGGGTTATAACCATAGTGTCTTGTAGCGCTGTTGTTTTGTAGCGCTGTCTTTATTTACCTTTTCTTTAGTGTGTGTTCTGTTTCCCCTGAAGATAATCGCCTTGTTTGATAGGTTCTCTGTCTCTCTTCACAGCTGTCGGTCTGATTTAAAATCTCTTTGAGTTAATTCCATGTTTTGTTATATTTTGGTTGTATTAAGGTGTTAATTCAGGTCTCATTGTGTTAACTTCTTATTTCCTCATGGGATCCTCGGTTTCATTGTGACCATTTAGTGTCTTTTAGGGAATGTTGGAGGTATTTTGTTGTTGTTTTTGCAGCTTTGTGGTTGGTTGTTGTATTTTATTTATTTATTTTTAGACATTTGCCTTATGTCTGTCTTGCTTGATGTAGTTATGGGCCTAAATTCCAACCTCTTTGTGCTCATTGCATGTTGCTTTGTGGGATTTTCGGTTCCATTTAGCATTTTTTTGTGGTAGTTTTGCATCTATCTTTACACCCCCCTCCCACTCAGATCCAGTTTTGGCAACGTGTGATGTTAAAAGCTCAAACCCAGCAGTGAAGACTAATCTGATCTATCAGAGAGCATGAGAGCATCCCTCTATATTGTTGTGGCTCTCTCTCTTTAATAATGACTTCATGGATTGAGTGGCTGGTTAGATGATGGACCTGTGTGCTGTTTTTTTCTTTTTTCTTTCTTTCTTTTTTCCTGGAACATTATGTGACTTTTGATGTTCATTGTTACAGGAAACAGGATCGACGCCCCCGCGGTTGACCAAATTAGCGCATCCTTTTGTGCGCCGGTGTGTGCGTAATCGCGGTCGAGCGTGGATGTCATATGCTGTCCGCGCACAGCCGCTCAGACAGTTCCTCTCTCTTTAAAGGGACTTTAAGGCGACACGCACGTCCCCCTCCCTCCCTCCCTCCCTCTCTCTCTCCCTCTCTCCCTCTCCATCTCTCTCTCTCTGTCTCTCTCTGCTTTATGCTCAGACCCTCCGGATGGATGCCACCATTACATCATCTGTTCCCACGCAGCCGATCCCGACGTGAGAGCGCGTCTTTTTTAACCAGCGGGAACCGAACCGGGAGCGCAATTTCCGCGATCACACCAAAACAGAGAAAAGGAAAGAAAAAAAAAAGGAGAGAAAAAATCCACATACACACATCAACAACGTCTGCCGGGGTGATGGCGATTCAATGAGAGGGGGAGGAGGAGGAGGAGAGGAGGGGGAGAGGAGGAGAGACGTGCACCGTCATCAGCATCTGTCCGCCAGCTCCCTTTGTGTTCACCGGAGAATGTGAATGGCGAAAGATGACATGGCAGAGGTAGATCTGGCACCGAGCGGAGCGGAGCCCCCCGGGGAGGCCTCCTCGGCGTTCCCCTACGAGGAGTACGAGTGCAAAATCTGCTACAATTACTTCGACCTTGACCGCCGGGCTCCCAAGATCCTCGAGTGCCTGCACACGTTTTGCGAGGAGTGCCTGAACACGCTTCACCTCCGAGAGGAGCGGCCATGGCGCATCAGCTGCCCCGTCTGCCGCCACCGGACCCCGGTGCCGGACTACCGGATACAGAACCTCCCCAACAACACCAAGGTGACGGAGGACTTCCCCCTCTACATCGACTCGGACCCGCTGCCGCAGGACGCGCTGCCGCCGTACCCTCCGCCGCTGCACCCGGCGCTCGTCGCGCTCCGCCGGGAGGAGGCGTCCGGCGCGGCGTCCAGCGCCGCCAGCCAGGCCACCCCCTCCACCACCGTGTCCACGGCCACGACCCTCTCCCAGGACTCGGTGCGCTACGACAGCTGTCAGAGCTGCAAGCGGGTGGCGCTGACCACCGGCTGCGTGTGCGTGATCTTCTCCTTCCTGTCCATGCTGGTGCTGCTCTTCATGGGCCTCATCTTCGTGCACAGCCACAGCATCCCCCCCTCGCCCGCCGGACCCATTTGCCTGTCGGTAGCCAGCATCCTGGCCATGTTCTCGGTGGTCGTCACGTGGCTCATCTGCTGGCTCAAATACAGACCGGACCACGAGACGGGCCGCGCGTCCGCCACCAGTAACTCCCGGAGAAACGCCTGACGCGCGGGCTGCCGCCTCCCACTGACTGCCTCGTCTCTTCTTCTCCTTCTCGTTGTACATAGTGCTGGCGACTGATACTCCTGCTCCCTTTACTTTTTTTCTAGGAACAAACCCTGCCCAGAAATGGCCTTTTTATGAGTATAGCAAACACCCGCAGGCCTTCATGTCGTTTGGAGCAATAGGCCAACATGATCCTTGATAATCTTTCTCCTATAGAAAGTTGTGCACTTGAGTTTTGAAGCAGGCTGGATGCTCAGCTGGGCTTTCCTCGTGGGGGAACTTAGGATTCGGGCTCACTGCCGCTTGTCTGAAACTAAGCTGGGTTTGATGGCTAAATGTGAAGTGCTTATTTCCATGCTCTGACCCCCTCCTCCACCCCAACCCTGCTTACTAATATGCATATCCCACTATGCCACTCACTGTATGATAACTGTCCATGATGACTCACTCATATCTCAAAAAAGCACTATTGTATTGTACAGATGTTTGGCAATGTTCACCTCTTTTTTTTATTATTATTATTATTGTTATTATTTGCTTTTCTGGAGGCTTGCTGTGTAATTTAATGTGGGAAGCTTCTGACAGAATCCAGACTTGTAAATAGTTCCCAGGCGATATACCAGGTTGATGTGACCAGTCCTTTGTTCTTCTCCAACACTTTCCTAAACCACGTGCTTTAACTCCTGCCCTCCCGGGATGGCACTGTTTCTGATGGCACGCTGGGAAATTTGCACCAAAAGTGGGGACGAAAAGTTGAGGAGAAAGAGTTTGTGATTATTTGTTTAACTTTTGTTTTTTACATTATTGTTATTTTATTTTTGCATGATTGGCTACTGACAGGTCAGGGCTTTCACTTTTTCCTTTAATGGAAAGGACCGGTGTGTCTCCTGACTCTTGTGCCTCACTTGTTGCTGAAAAAAAAAGCAAAAATTTCACTGTCGAAAGAGAAGAAAAGAGCCCGTTCCTCCTCCGGTCACATCGTTTATACACCTATAGAGTCTGAAAACAGGGTTTATAACGTATAGCACCTTTTTTAATATATACATATTTGTTGGACTTTGGAGACAGAGAAAGGGTTGTTTTAACGGTACGGTATGTAATATTTGCAGTCAAAATGTGTAACACTGTGAGAAGACAACATTCTTTATGTTATCTAATTGATCTGTGAGCAGGGATATGTAGTACCGCTGTCAACCACAAGATGGTGTCTAACAGAAAAGGGCAGTGACTGACTGCTGCCATTTAAAGGACAAAAATCTTATATACTGTACCTTTAAAGCGAGTTCAACCCCAGACTTCACCTTTCTTCTTCCCTCAGAGCCATAACGACGTGCTTTTGACACAAGGTAGAAAATGACGCATTAGGTGTTGCTCTGGTTAATCTTGGACTCTCACGGGTCGGAATTACCTATTTGCAAATTCAACTTAAGGCCCCATTTATATGACAACGTTTTCAAGCAAAAAACGGAAAACTTTCAACACATTGATCATCTTTTACCACGTGATCTCATTACAAAAACAAACAACAGCACCCCTTAGTGGCTCAACATGAAAACTACATCTCCTTGTGTTGTTTCCGAGCAAACGCAAAGCTCTTCCGTTTGCACTTGAAAAGTTGTCGTGTGATCAAGGTCGTAGAAAACAATGAATTAAAAAAAAAACAAACCTGCACTAATGCAATGCAAATATGAAGATTTTCTGAGCAACAAGCTAAATTACTTTATATTTATGTTATTTCCCTCAGAAAAAAAATCGACTCTGTCTTTTCAGGGGGAGAAATCAGTGAGCTTCAGACCACGCAGTCATGAAAAAAAGCTCACGCTCAGCGGCCTGTAGGGGGCAGTCTTCTTGTTCTGATTCTTACTGTGAACTTTTGGTAGAGATTCTCTTTGGTATTGTTGTAATCTGTATAATTATTTATTTAAAAACCTTGTTTGTGGATCAGTGCAAGACCCTTGTTCCTGTCAAGTGTGAATTGGAATACTGTGTAAACTCCTGGCTCCCTCTCGGCAAGTAGAAAACAAACAAAAAAAAAAGTCGGACGGTCATCAGGACTCCAGTAATGGAAGCACTTATTGCACGGTATCATACCTCACTGCAGGGAGAAGAAAACAACAGGTTGACATGACTGCTATAGCGCACCTCCTCCCTCCTCTCAGTCTGACTGCTCATGCTTGCTTCAATCAGTCCTTCCAGCCCTCCTTTCCCCTCTCGAACCTCTAAAGCGATGCACTTTCACCCTCTTATTTGACACAAATAACGGGGTCGACCTTTTTGACAAACAAATGTAAGCGTGTTGTATTTATTTCAGAGGACCTAGACGATGTTTTTAATGAGAATCTGTGGTTGTTGTTAAAAGTACCAAACTGTATTTGCACAGAGGAAACGGTCTTCGACGTGCTGTTTTACATACATAAACACATTTCAGTAATAAAGGAAACATGGATACGCTTTGCACTCATTATTATTTGCCCCACTGGGGGTGGGGGGGTGGGGGGGGGGGAGAAGAGAAAAACAGCTGATGGGATGTTTTATGTCTTACATAATGACTGATAATACACTGTGCATAATCCAACTTGGCACACTAAGCTCCCTGCTGTGCACCAAACACGTCCCCTACTGGTGGATTAAGGGTGACACACGCAATCACAACATTGCTCACACTGGCGTACACTGCTGGTGGCTGAAGCCTGATTGGAAGTAAATACATTAGGCGAGCTGGCAGCGATCACACACTGTCATTTGTAATGCGTGTTTGCGTCTTTTAGACAAGGCTTCATTCACTGACAGGATTTTCATTCAGACACAAACAGCGGAACACACTAGCAAGTCTGTGTGGATCAGACTGTGTTTAATACCTATCAGAAAAATGTCATGCCGCATAAGTCAGCGCTGTCCCACAAGAGGGCTTCCTCTCATACTGTGCCCTCTATGTATAGCAGGGGAGTCAAAATAAGGCCCATGGGCCAAAACTGGTCCACAACAGGCGCCAATGCGGCCCGAAAACACATCAAGCAGATTGTAAACATTTCAAAGACAAAATGATTTTTTTTTAATAACAATTTTTTTTTTAGTTTGTAAGAACAAGCAGTGACAGTGAATGGATGCCTGAGACTTCATATCAGGGCTCATGACTTTAATAACAAGAACTCAAATTGTGCAAAAAAGAGGAGTGCGGTCAGCTGCCACACCCCTCTCACCCATAGTGTTACACAATTAGAACATAACCTGCACTGAGCGGAGTAACAACAGCAGAAACATTAAAAAAAACCACAGGTATGGCTACAATAAACTTAGAGAAAATTAAAATCCCCCATGCCACATGCCCCAACCTACAGCACCGCAGTCATCCCACAGCAAAGGCTACAATATTTTAAACAGTAGGTATCCTTAATATTAGATTTATGATACAATTGTAGTTATTTGCATCTGTTTGGATTTGTGGAAATATAGACATTTTCATCATATTCACTCTGAACCACAATAACAACAGCAACAACAACAAAAAAAAAACATTCAAAGTTTCAATTTGAAGGATTATTATTCCACTAATTTATGCGTAGGCTGCATGTGGCCCCTGAAGTTAAATGTGATTGACTTGTTGGGCCCATGGGCTGGACCCAGCATGTCGGAGGGAGCAGTTCGGTCCAGGGACAGCATTGGAAAATCTAACAAGAGAAGAAACATTCAGCTGCTTTCATTCTTTCAAAAACAGAAGAGCCGTTTCTGCCGGGATCACACATTTATTGTAAGAAAAAGCAACTCTTAGACAACAGTGACACAGAATTTAAATGTAACTGCTATTTTAAGAATTATTGCGGGAGTGAGATTGGGAATGGTAAAAGCTGCAGGAATCGTGCCGTGCAGACGATTCAGCAGAAACACTGGCAAAGAACACAGTTTTTTCAACATTTGGTACACATTAGTCAATATGTTATATTTAAATTACATCCATTGATCTGTAAGAATATCACTTTCTTCAAGTTTTGCAAGATTTATTTGCTTAATGTGAATAATTCTCACATTGTATTTGTGTCCTTCTGCATTAAAACAAATAAAAGTTTATCAGAGATTGTTGAGATTTTTCTTTACTCATCCAGGCTTCTCAAGATCAAACTGTGTATGATGACGTTTTCCGCACACATTTCCCAACTATTGAGTTCAAAAACCAAGTCTGATTGCGACAGATGTGTTAGCTGTGTCTATGGTCTCTACGGTCATATGGTGTTCCTCCACATTAAAAACAGGCAAAGACATGTTTGAAACTGAAGGTGTGTGTTTCCTGTTTATCCCAGCTCTGTGTCATACTTCCAGCACGATGAGAGTGTGTTTGGGTGATTCTGACTCACCCCAGAGGAGCAGCACCACACTGGCGTCTATTGTGCTCGGGCCCAGCTGAGCTTCCCGATTAGCCGAAGTCACACACGCATTAGTGGAATATAGTTTGAGGCAAGTGTGAGTCCACAAATTAACCATCAAAACAAAGAGATGCAGAGGGCTGACCTTGTAAATTTGAATGCCTGGAGTTAGATGTCTGAAAATATCTTATAAATAAACCTAACTGAGGCAGAGAATTCAATAGCCTGCCTGAAAATCAGTTCATAACAATTTGAATAGTATTGCAAGAATCAAAGTATTTCTGACTGAAGAGATTCAGAGAAAACGTTTTAATGTATTTATTCACAGCAGGTTGAATCCTTGTAATGGAGTGTTTACATGTCTCTGTTTGACAGCTGCAGCTCATCTTCACCAGTCTCTGCTCTGGCTGTCTGTGTGTCAAAGGATTCACTGCAAAACCGAAATTCTGGTTTATAAAGCTTGAATAATCTCAGGCCTGAGATTTACTATTACATGAACTATCCAGACCTCTGAGGTCCTCAGGAGGAAGTTTACTAAGAGTTCCCAGAGTCAGAAGAAACACAGTGAAGCAGCTTTTAGTTCCTACACTGGAACAAACTTCCTGTTGACACACTCACTTCTTTGAAATCAGGAATTAAAAGATTTCTATTTGTTCAGGCTTTCCATTAAACAACATAATTAGCTTATTTTAAGGTTCTTAATGGCCTTATCTGAACACATTTCCTTGATGATTCTTTTAAAGCTATAGAAGTAAATCTGCTCGTCTTATTGTCAGGTGGAGTAACTGGTGAGCTACTTTTGTAAACATCACTGTTAAATACCAAATGCAGTTTTTTTAAGTGGATGAAAAAAACTGAGTGTTGGGGCTATTAATATTTTTATTAATTGTTGGGTCGTGAAAACTGAACTGCACCCAGAGTGGAGTATAATAACATATTTCAGATTAGAGTGAGACCACTTTCACTTCCATTGCTTTCCATCAGCTGATAATGACACTAATAGACCTGTGGGAAACTAATTGATTTGACAAACGCATTTTTGTGACTGCCCTCCACACCCAGCATGTGATGCAACTCATTTATTTCTCATCAGGAGAGATTTCTGACTTTGAATTTCATCCCCCCGGTAATGGATTGGACACGGAGATTCAGTGTCGCTTTAGAAGAAAAAGGGGACTGAGGTATGCATCATGCCTTCCTCTCTGTTTTCCATTTGGATCCCCTCGGTGTGTGTGTGCCTGTGTGTGTACACACAATATCCAGTTTCAATGAGATCTCTCAGAAATCGTCACGTTTGTCTGCATAAAGGGGACAAACGTTACACTTTTGTAACTTCTCCCACAATCAGGCTGCACAAATGTTCAATGAAATACACATTTTTCCTCTTAATGCAATCCACAAACACACTGATCTCACTTTAATCAAAGGCAACTTCAAAAAGAGTCATTCTGAGCCATGACAATGATCTTTTTTCCAGGAGTAGCAGGTGAAATGCTCCTTTTAAAACTCATTGTTCAAGTTTTCTCACAACAAAAGAGGCGAATGTTAATTGAAACCTACTTAACCTGTGGGATATCTCCTCCCAGCTGAAGGAAGGTGGATGACAGCGAAGCCTCCTCCCCCCTCATCCCTGTCTGGACTGGGGGGGGTCAAAGCCCTTTCAGTGGATCATCTAATGCTGGTTTGTCAAACATAAGTCCCATGGGCCCCAAAACTGGCCTGCAAGACGCTCCAATCTGGCCCACAAAACCATCGAGTGAATTGTCAGAATTTCAAGGGAAATGTTCTTTCGGTCGGATGTTTCAACAGCAGCACACACAAGACAACACTGACCGAGCGGAGAAAAGCTTCAGCGGCCATGATAGCTACCAAACAGTGAGACTGTGCGGGAGAGTTTGTCAATAATGCACCAGGACTTTTTTTTTTTTTTTTAAACATTTCAATGTGTTTTGTATCAGAAGGTATCTTTATGTTAAAATTGTCATAATTTTCTCCAGTAATTGTTTAGTTTTGTGAAAATATAAACATTTTCATCAGATGTTTGTGTTGTAACAAAGAAAAACTTTCAAGTTTCATGTTTATATTCTTATGGCACAATTCTACTAGTCCTAACATCAAATTAGACTGTATGTGTCTGATTTAGAATTAGACTGACACCCCTCCTCTGATGAAACTACATCATAGCAAAAGTCAGTATTATGCGGAAAATGAAGCATTTACAAAACTATAAATCAAAAGGTTAGTGAGACTCCATAAGCCCAGAAAATGATCTTGATTTTTAGTTGAAGTTTCTAATTGAAAAAAAAAAACAAGCAATGATGTGAAATTTCTTTCCTTGCCTATTACACATGCATGCTCTCAGGATTTTTTTTCTTCCATTTCTTCTTTGTAAAGGTACTGCAGTGCCACACAAATACATGTATACTATATTACACCAATATCCAGCCTGGATGTCATTCTGAAATGCCCCATTAAATACTGATTTTAAGTAAAATTAACTGAATTTCCTAATTTATATTGCAGGGATTTTATGTTTTCAGTAAGAACAGTGGAAAAAAACACAACACTGAAACCTGAGCTGGGAGATCAGTGACAGCTATTGATTAATTATCATCACCATCAAAACCAAACTTAAAGGGTGAATTCGCATGGAGTCTGCAAAACGCTC
Organism: Salarias fasciatus; assembly: GCF_902148845.1. Classification (NCBI taxonomy): domain Eukaryota; kingdom Metazoa; phylum Chordata; class Actinopteri; order Blenniiformes; family Blenniidae; genus Salarias; species Salarias fasciatus. The sequence goes on along the minus strand of NC_043758.1, from coordinate 26,904,827 downwards.
CAAACATTTTTTTTCCACCAAATTTTTTTAAGCTTCTCTGAAAACATTTTAAGTTAAAAAAGGATCACATACCTCTTTGCACACCGACAATAACAACTTATTTTACTTTAATTTGAAGATCGTCATGCTGTCATGTTGCTGATAAGGGAGACAGAATGATGGAGTTGTATAACCAGCATGAGTTTGACACATGCAGCATATGGGTTGCACGGATAAGATAAGACGAGATAATAAGCTTTTTTATTGCTTTATATAATTCATAAAATGCATCCTTTGTGACACATGCATTAGAACAAGCGCGTTTACATTTAAATGTCTGAAATGATGGTGGGACTGTTCATTTGGACATTTTCCCCAATTAGTAATAGGGCAATTTTCATTTATTCATTTATTTATTTATTTATTTTTAGGTAATAAGGCGATTTGTTTTGGTTTTGTGTTTCTTTAATAGCTACTCCATGACGCATCCCTCCAAAATAGTCTAAGTTTGACTCTGTAAATCTGTAAATTCCAACTTTGTTGGAATGATGGACAATAAAGTCAAACGGGCCTTTGTGTCTCATTTCAAAGCTTGAGGAGCTGCTGAACCTTTGCCTCTAAAGGATGCTGTGACCCGCGACACGCAGCGCGCAAACACAGAGGCTGAAAGAGAAACAACGATTAACCCCCCCTCTATTGTCTTTATTGTGACAATATTGATTATTAGACATTTTGAGAGGGGGCAGAGATGGGAAATAAAGCCGCTCTGGAGCTAGACGGGCTTTACGGCCGCCCTGGCGTCGTCTCCCGCTGTGGCGCACGTCCCCCTTCACGCTGTTCTGGGCTGGTTGGTTCTCCGAGTTGAAAACCCACAATAAATTCCTGGAGGTGCACACACTTTAGCACCATTTGTGTCATATATGAGACCGCGGGGTGGCAACAAATTAGAGGTCGTGTGCGATAGCGTGCGTAAAAACACTCCGGAGCTGATATCAAACGCACTTTTGGTAACTTTGGAGTGCGGTTAACCCTATTTTCTCCAATCAATTATTGCTTAAATATGAGAAAACAACAAATGTGAGGTTTTGGTAAAGGAAGACAATGGTAGTTTTTTCCTGGCAAAAATGTAAAACAATCTCTATGGGCAAAAACAAATTCAGGAATTAATGTTAAAATTCAGATCTCAATGTGGCGAAGTTAATCTGAATGGAAAAAAATCTAGTATTTGTCAAAATGTTGAATTTAAAGGTGCAATTAACTCGAAATGTATTAAATGTTATTTTTAAATAATGATTTTCTCATCTATATTGTGGTATTATTTTTGAAAAAAAAAGTTTCAGGGTATTCTACAACATTTTGCTTGGATCAGTTTCGCACAGTTTGAGTTTTTCATTTCGAGATTATTGTTTCAAGTTCTGAATAGTTGATGAGAGTGGTTAATGAATAAAAGTGAATGAAGCTTGTCTAGACAAGTGGCAATAAATAACCACACTGAATAAATAATTCCGCCTCTTTAATCCTCACGTGCCGCTCCACTTTCCCTCCAGCGGGACCCTGGACCTGGGTCTGGGCTCGGTGCTGGCTGGATTGACGCTCCTGTCCCGTCCTGTCGGTCCGAGCGGAACATGTGACAGCCTCTCTGATTGGTCCAAAGTTTTCCACCGCAGCCAATCGCCGCTGCTCTCTGCTCACTGAAGACGCAGCCTCTCGACCAATCAGAACGGAGAGCGCAGCCCGGGGTGAGAGAGGAGCTCCGCTGCGTTTGAGTGACTCCTCTCAGTTTGAACCGGTGTCAACAACAAACAACAATATCTCCACCCGATAAAAACTACCCGGAAAACCCAGGGAGACGCGAAAAGTGACTATTTTACTGATTTCCCCCACCCGCTACATCAGCTCGCGGCTTGCCCCGGGACGGATGCTCTGCTGCAGCCCGGGCCGCGGCTGAAGGCGGGTCGAACGGCGTCCTCCCGCTGCGCGCACGGCGGAGGAGCAGCCTCCGCGTCCGGAGGGCTCACCGGGGCGGCGGAGGAGCTATGACTGCGTTGGCGGGGTCAATACCCAGGATGATGCGACCCACGCTGACTCAGAACTACCCCCGCAGCGGATTCCCCCTGGAAGGTAAAGGCACCGATGGGCTCCGGGGGTTCGGCGCTCCTCACTGGATCAATGGTGTTTTGGAAAAAGTCTTAAAAATGCAGCTTACTTTTAATTGCTGGATTTGCTTAAATACGTGATTCTAGCTTTTCTCTATCAACTATTTGCACCATTTTGGTAAACTTTGCGTGCACCCTGCGAATACCTTCCATCAAGACACGTTCATGTATTATCATTAAGCTTTATTATTGACGCAATTATTGGTAATAAGTAATGAGTTAGTCTATATAATCCTTACATTCCTGTGTATTTGGAGCCATGACTCTAGTGTTTTGCCTCCACTTGTAGTTTCCACCCCGCTGGGTCAAGGCCGAGTCAACCAGCTCGGAGGAGTTTTCATAAATGGCAGACCTCTGCCCAACCACATCCGCCATAAGATCGTGGAGATGGCGCACCACGGCATCAGGCCGTGCGTCATCTCCCGCCAGCTGCGCGTCTCCCACGGCTGCGTGTCCAAGATCCTGTGCCGGTACCAGGAGACGGGCTCCATCAGACCGGGCGCCATCGGAGGCAGCAAACCCAAGGTAAGCACCGGAGAGGCGGGCAGAGGAAGGCGCAGACCGGGCGGAGGTCAGGACGCATGTGCGTGGATGTTTTCTGACTTTATGGTGCCAGCTGGCAACTTTTTGATTACTAAACTTTGTGTGTGGACAAAGTGAAAAATGTGTATGTGTGTGTGTTTGTTTTATTTTAACCTTTGAAGCAGGGAACCACGCCGGACGTAGAGAGGAGAATAGAAGAGTACAAGCGGGAAAACCCGGGTATGTTTAGCTGGGAGATTCGGGATAAATTACTGAAGGATGGGATATGTGACCGCAACAACGTTCCTTCAGGTAAAAAAAAGGCAGGAAAGACTTCATGCACTTTTTGTAGCTAGTTTTTTTTTATTACACATTTTATCCACAGTTTTGTTGATTGTTAAAACAATTTAACGCAAATTATAGAAAATGCTTTTTGTGGTTTAAAATGTGCCAATGAACTTTAAAAGCAGCCACTTTTTTGTAACTTGATAATTATTTTTGTATTTTTTTTTTAAAGTTCTACTCTGTAAAAGTTTTTGGTTAATTTATTTTCCATTGGACTCTAATTGGTTTCTCGGTGTTTCTCGCAGTCAGCTCCATCAGTCGCATCATGCGGAGTAAATTCGGGGGAAAAGGCGACGAAGAGGAAGACGAGGAGGAAATGGATAAGAAGGAGTTGGAGGACAGCGACCGGAGGACCAAACACAGCATTGAGGGCATCCTGGGAGACAGATGTGAGTAAATTCGAGCAGTTGTTGTTTCTGCTTGTTAAACAAAGAGTTGATATTTGTACATGTGTGACCCCAATTAGACACATTAGAGTCCAGTTGAGTCAGGCTCGGTCAGATATCTTCACAGAGGAGTTTCCTGCTCTTTGTGCACGACCTCGAAGCATCTGTGTCCACATCTCCAACCTGTGGAGTGTCTTTTACGCACGGGGTGTCAAAGAGTGAGCGCCTTTTACGCAGCGGTGCAGCGAGGCCGCGTGTGAAGTTTGAGCATGCCGTAAAGTTGTTGGGATGCGGGGGGAGAGTGTGTGTCCTCCTTTGTTAGGGATTCTTTATCGACCATATCTGTGGGGCTAATGCTTTTCCCATGAGGCCGCGCCGTAAATCAAACAGCAGGTGATGGAGAGAGAGAGAGAGAGAGAGAGAGAGAGAGAGACAGAGAGAGAGAGAGAGAGAGAGAGACAGAGAGAGAGAGAGAGAGAGCTACAAAGCTGCGTGTGCTTGTGTGTAAATCCTCACTATGAACGCACATGCAGAATGCATTTATCTAAAGTCATACATTAGTTATTGAGTCAATGCTGCAGTGCCTTCATAATTAGATCAACTTTATTCACATCTTGTTTGTGTCCTTTCTGTCTTACTTTTTAATATCAAGCTCTCCAAGTACTGTTTTTGCAAAGTAGTCAAATCGGTCGAGATCAAATGGAACGCACTAAAAATAGATATTCACAGATGATCTGATGGGTCACGAAGTCTTTCGCTTATAATCCTCTTCTCTGCTAAAACCTGTGCGTTTCAGGACAAGGAACAAAACGGGACATAATTTCAGCGTCAATTTATTTTTAGCAGCTATTCACACATTTGCATTCCGTCCACGTGTTTAACTCTTTTGATTAATTATATACTTTGAAAGTGTTATAACTTTAACTGTGTACATCTTTTTAAAAAAAAATGTATTTCCTCTGAGTTTGTGTCAATGAAAAAAAAAGATTATACATGTTTGATTGAAAATAACCATTCAGTTGCTTTGCTTTGCTTGGCTTTGCTTGGTAATTTGTGATTTTTTTTTTTATTTATAAATTAATGATTACGCACGAAATCGTTGATGGAAGTTATACATAGTTGAAAATTGGGAAAAGTCTCAAACAGTGCTAATAAGTCATATTCTGCTATTTATGGCTGTTGGTAGAACAGCAGTAGAATAATTTGTCATTGTGTGTACTACATTATTTTATTATCTGTTTAAAAACAGTACATCTAACCAATTTAAATTAAATCCGTTTAACGATGGACACCTCGATGTTTTTCATATCTTTGGGGAAAAATTATCCGCCTTAAATAAAAAAAAAAGTCTAATAATAAAAAAGTGGACAAAGTTCTGGGAACAGTAAATACTGCATGTGTGATGGGGAAACAAGGTAAAAACAATATAAAATGTGATTTCTCTTAGTTTAATTCTATTCAAAGGCAAATGAAGGTTTGTACTCGCACTGAAAGTTTGAAAGCCTCTGAGTTTGTCTGGAAGCGCAGTTTTCAATTTCCAAGTCTCCCCATGAAGGGTTAAGCTGAAATGGGCCATATAATTCAGAGGGGAAACACTGGAAGTGGTGGCTGCTGGTATTATTTATCCAAAGTGAAACTTAAGAACAGGCGGGTATTGTTGCTAAACTCTCTGGATCCTCGGCTCTCTAATGAGCTGTCACTATCCGGGCATCTCTGGCACCGAGCGGCGCTGCGAACAGTTTCCACCGCGGCCGCGAGGGAGGACGGATCAAGGAGACAAAATGTCCCCCCAGATGAGTTGATCAAACATTTGTTGAACGGTTTCCATCTCCGGACAAAGGCGCGCCTCGCGCGCACAACGGGACGCTCGCGGATGAACTTAGGAGACAAAGGCGCGCGGAGTCTATTTGGGGGCTCACGCTCGGGCTGCGCGCGGACAAAAGGGGCCAGCTTGGAAACAGCTTTTGGGGGGAACCTGCTTAGAATTCAAGAAGCAAGAGGGGCCAAAAAAGAAAAAAGAAAAAAAAAAGGAGAGAGAGAGAGAGAGAGAGAGAGAGAGAGAGAGAGAGAGAGAGAGAGAGAGAGAGAGAGAGAGAGAGAGAGAGAGAGCTTCTCCAAAGCCCGACAGAACTTATTCTGAGGCCGCAATGAAGGATGAATTATTCAGGGAAAGCTGCAGCTCGGTTTAGAGGGAAAATGGCCGTTTTCACCTACAAAATGTTTCCTATTCGGGGTCCCGACTGCCATTCACCGGGACAACCGACTCCTCTGAAATCCAGGCACGTCCCGCCTGAGGATGCGTGCGCGCTCCCGGGACCCTCACACCGCGGGCCTGCGCCTCAATTAAACAAACTCCAATTAGGTGTGAGATCCGCATTTCTTCCTGAGACTAAATGATTCTCAGAGAATATAATGAAAAAATAAGAGTTATGCTGATTAGGAACACACTTGATCAAACTTTTAATATATTCACATCAACGCTTTTTCTCATTTAGAGATACTTTTATAAGCTTCAAATCTTTTTTTTTTTTTTTTAAATTTGGAATATTATGCCTACAGAGTTTATTTAAATTAGAGGATATCAAATATGAATTACTTACTTTTGTGGCTTTAAAAAGTGTTACATATAAGTGAAATACCCTTTAAACGGATGTTATTTTGCATAAAATAGACCTGAATAAGGATGTGCAGTATTTAATGTAAATATAGTGAGAGAACATCTGTGAAATGCTGTAAAAAAGTAGACTATATTATATTCAAATGTGTCCTATATTAAAATCAGCCTGACTAAATGTACCTTATTATCGTCCATTTAATAATAAGGTATTATAATATTACACAGGTTCATTAAAGCTTTTATTTTAGGAGTGCTGTGGACTTCGGAAACATTTTTGCCCAAATAATGACAATATTAACACTGTTTTAACTGGTAATCAAGCACTCATTTTAAATGAATTTCTTGTTTTTCAAACATATTAGAAAAACCCAACTTTCACAAATGTTCAAATGGAAACAGGCCCTTCATGTTTTTCACTGCCTTCACTTCAAGAAAATGTTTAATTTGTTTGGCAAAAAGTTAGAACAGGCAAAGAAAAACTCTTTATTGAACTGAAATTTACAGTTGTGCCACCTCAGACCCCTTTAGGGGTCGCAGACCAGATGTTGAACACCTCTGGTTCAAAGTCACAAACGCAATCACTCTCACGAAACTTTGCATTTTGTGGTGTTTTTGCGCGTTGCGGTTGAATAAATGCGCCACACTCTGAGTGCTTCGGGAAAAACAACATTGTCCTGTTAAGGAGCATGTGATGGAGCCTAATTGCCGCATTTGTCATAATATTCAGATTGTAGAAAGCACAGGGCCTCCGCTCCGTGAGGACGGACGGTAATAACCGGGAGCCGCGCGCAGCCCGCAGCCTCATGATCCATCACGGATTCTTTGATGCGCCTCGGCCTTATGGCCCCCGCGGACATTAATAATGTCCCCTAAACGATGTCGATATTGTGCTATGTCACATTTAATGACGGAGGGAGTGTATTAAAGAGTGCTTTCGCTGAATGGGGTCCAATGTTCTCCCCGGAGAACCCCCGATCTGGCCCCGGAGCGCAGCTTCACAATGGGGGCCCCGGCCACCCGTCCTGCGCCGCCGCCGCCGCCGCCACCCTCCCCTCCATCACTTGCTCCCCAAATCTCTTCAAGCAGATTAAATCGACTCTTTTATTTCATGGCACTTTCATCTGGAGAGCCACACCGCCCCTCTCCCTCTGTTTCCTCCTCTCTCCGTGTCTCAGCCTGCGGCGCACAGCGTTTCATTTCTCAGACGCATCCTCGGCTGCGCACAAAGGGCGGCCAGTGTCCTCCAGAAGGTTTGCGAAGCGCACTCTGTATTAACCTTTTGTGGCTTGATCGTGCGTGTTTAGTGGCAAGTTCAACTCTTTTGTTGGAAATATTCTTTCTGTGGGCCTTATTTTTAGTTTGTAACTGATCGGCGGAGAGAAAAAATACGCATGCTTCAGAATAGTGGTAAATATACTGGAATGAAGAGGACTCGGGCTGTTTTAACGGATTTACCGAAGTAACATTGCTTCTAAAATTAACTTTGGGTGCCTCAAAAACAATGCATCTGTTTTTTTTCAACGTTAAAATCATGTTTGATTCCATGGAAGCTTCAGTTAAAAGATGTCATACTAATAACACAATATTTCAGGAGTTGCATTGTTCAGTAGAAGTAATAAAAACAAAGTGTGAAGTCATAGTATAAAACCATCATCAACAGGTTAATTTAACATAATAACCTGTCTTTTCATTTCTGTGTGGGAATCAGCCACAGACTAATAGAAAGCCACTTTTGAATGACCAGTACAGATGATATGCTCACATTTATCCAGTAAAAGTATAAAGTTATGTGATCAATTTAATACCAAAAAGCCTACTTAACCCTTCATCTGGTAATTTGTGTGCATTCTTTTGTGTTTCTTTCAAATTGGTTCTGACAGTCATCTTCAGCTGCTGCTCTGGGTTTCCTTCACTGCTCTGGAAAAGCATCTTTTCAGTCAGTCAGTTCACCTGTATTTAACTTGGATTTAATAAATAAAGCGTGAATATTGTGCTCTGTATGCTGAAAACAATTGCAGGTTTTTAAATGTATATCCAAAGACTTTAAGTCATTATAGATGAATACATAGTGGGATAGTGGTAGCAGGTATCCATAAATAAAATATATGAGAAAATATTTCCACTTTTTAAAATAGAAATTTCAAAAATATGTATGATTTTGGTCAGTATCATGCATTTCAGCAGTTTTTATCGTGCTAAATGTTAAACAAAGGTGTTTTATACAGACTTCTAGGAATTGAAAAGTCCTCTTATAACATTGGAGTGTGTTGTTTTAAAGAAGGATAAAACATACAGATGTAATATCTGTACTTATTTCTTATTTCTTAAACCATCAGATTGTATTTCTTTTTAACTACATCATCCATTACTGCATTTTCTTTTGAGGAATATAAATCTTTAATGTTACTGTGATTAACTCTTTTGTATAATTGCAATAGATGAAAGTATTTTAAAGAGGCAGTGCACCATGGGAATGCCACCTGTTGCTCCATCAGATATGAAAAGCTCCAGTGCCAAAGTGAACACAATAAAACCAGATTTCTTCCTCATTTCCATTCAGACCTGAACCTCTTTGCCAGTCAGCGTGGCCCTTCGGGCCCCAGCTGAACTCCGGGTGTCGCAGTGATTAAAGTTAATGATTAAAATGAGTGTCGGCGTCGTCCGCCTGCCCCCGCCGCCCTCCTCACATCTTCACAGTGTATCTTTTCCACTCTGCACTTACTTAGGTGAAATTAGCCAGATAATACAGAGGAGCCTTGTTGAGGGCCGATACATTTCCATTTAGGCTCTATACTCACACACACACACACACACAAACACGCGCACACACGCACACACACACATTCCACTCTGCAATGCAAACAGTCAAAGGGATAACTTTATTTGGTGAAAGGGGATCCTGGAAAGGGCTAATTGAATAAGCCCGGGATCTTTGAAAAAGCCCTACCATGGTGAGCGCAGTCATCATGTCATAATTAGGTTTATTGAGGCGCATTCCTTCAATCTGCCTCCATTCGGCCGGCCTCATTGTATCTGCGGCCGGGGCCAATGGCCGGGGGACAAAAGGGGAACCGTGAGCAGACAATACATGAAAGAGCCATAAAGATTTAGCAGGCTTTGTCGCAGAAACGGAGCAGGACTCTGTTTGTGTAAATAATGCCGGTGAATGAGGGCCCGGGGTCCCTGTGCACCGCGAGCCATGGGCACACACTGGAGCGGTGCCATGGCACAGGAGGGCAGGGGGGGGCGGGCAGGGATGGAGGCAGAGCGGGGTCAGAAACTGTTCAGCACAGGCTGACTGATAACCTTCACTTCTGGACATGAACTCCACCAGTTCTATTTAAACACTCACCAGAAAACTCAAAACAATAATCAAGCTTCTGAAGAGTTTTGTGACATGAGAAGCGCTCAAAAGCTTATAGTCTTCAGTAAGAGGGAAAAACTGAGTGTTGATTTAATGTTCAATTGAGAAAATAAGCAGAGTGATGATAATGGTCATAATTCACCCTAAAAAGACTCATTTAAATAAGAAAAAAACTAATTCAACTGTAAACAAGCGATGGCAAAACGGAACCTTTCAGTTTTCTATCAGAAAAGTTTAAAAAAATCCAACTGATCTGCAGTTATAATTCATTTTTTTAGTAATATCAACCCTAAAAATCTGAGATGTTCACACTGAAATTGCACAAAACACAAATACTGTCTAAAAGCACCTACACACAAATACACAAATACACAACCCAGATGTCAAGAATCGCTTATTTATTTTTTTAACCCTATTCAGAAACCTGGTACTGTACAACAACGAACAATGACAAACATAATATAACAAACTGAGTATTCTGCACACATAATGGATTTTTGAAGCCGTTTTAAGGCTGCCACATAAGTTTGCTTTGTTCAAACAACAAACTTTTCATTGACATGTTTAAAAAACAACGGACTCGAATTAAGTTCCACCATTTACTATTTTTTAAATCAATATAGATTTTGTTAAATCCATATTTCAGTCAAATCTTTTGCGTATTTGAGTTCCTTAAACATGCAGAAAAAATATTCTGATTAAGTCAACAAGACATTTTAAGTCTTACTAACTCAATTCGCCTGCAAAAGCATGAAATGACAGCCGCGTTTGACAAATTTAAGCTGTTCAAACTGGAAAAAATGTAATGTCTCGTTGCATCAACTCATCCTTTGTCTGAACTGTCATGAACTTCACAGATAAATTTTGCATGTCAAATACTCTTTTAGTCGAACTGACTCATAAATTAGATGATTCAAACCTCAAATCTCCTCCTACAGTGTTTTTTTTCTCCAAGTCTGAAAAAGGCATGAGCCGTAAGCGCCTGATGGATCCGATAATAGCTATTGGCTATTAGTGGCCTGCTGAAGAGGGCTCTGTGTGTCCGCTCAAAGACCCAATGTGTCACTCAGAGCGTCCCTGGGCACGAGGGCAAGAGCGGGGGGGCACGAGGGCCAAGTGACCAGTATCAAATCACTCTCCTCTACCCCGGGGCTCGCTCGCTCTCTCGCTCTCTCTCTCTCTCGCTGCGTTTCTCCCTCCCTCATCCCAGCACTCCTCCCTGTCTCGTGAGTTTTTTTTCCAATAAGCCCATGCACGGCGACTATCCAAGCATGAAAACATAGTTATCTGCAAATGAATGGCCGCTCTATGCTTCATTAAAGCCTCTTTTTCCTTTCACACCCTTATTGTGACCCTCTGATATCAATTCAAAGGGCAATTAATGAATGCACACCGACTTTGAAGTCAGGGTGATTTCTGGAGAGGGTGGGGCTTTCTTCAAGTTGTGTATTGGGGTATTTTTTTGAGGGGTATTCCCCCCTTAAAAAAAATACCCCGCTGCAGCGCCCTCAGCCTTCACCCCGTGATGGACTAGCCACATTGAGCTGAGAGCGAGAGAGCGAGCGAGCGAGCCCCCAAAGACGGTTTGAAGGGAGTGAAAGAGTGAAAAGGCCCAGAGAAGGTCAAGTAGAATGGCTCGCCTTAGAATAAGGCCCCTCTTTATCCACACTATAGGCACAACAGCTGAGGGGCGGGGGAGGGGGGGGGGGGCAGAGTGAGCGGGGGCTTGTTTTTTAACATGCGTAAGTGTGTTTGTGTGGAGAAAACATGCAAGAATGTGAGCGTCTGTGTTTTTCCCCCCACATCACGTATCGGACCGCGTGGTTTGTGTGCATCACAACGTCTGCGTGTCAGAGTCTACAGAGGCGAGGCGGAGGGCAGTAAGTGCAGCATCAGGGCCGCTGACGGGGACGGGGACGGGGAGGGGACAGACAGCCGTCAATCACCCGACCGATGGAGCCTGACTCTCTTTTCCCACCTTTGTTAACCAATTAGCCTCCGAGACTTTCAGAGTGTGTGCTTGTGCCGTGTGGGACTATCTTCTGTCATCGTCAGTGGCTGGACCTGAAGGCTTCAGGACTCACAGGGGGGGGGAAACTGTGCGCTCAGCACTGGAGTAGATGTGTCAGTTCTGGAGATTAACACTGAATTTAACTGCGAGCTGCAGTTTGTTGCAATGTTTCTAGTAATTATTGTTGCAGCCTATCTGTCTATCTATCTATCTATCTATCTATCTATCTATCTATCTATCTATCTATCTGTCTGTGTATGCAAGGAGCTGTGGAACTTCTCAAAACACTTCAACTGTCTCCATTGTAAAATTTGGAAAATGCAACTTTTTGAAAATGACTCCCAAGGTAAAACCTTTCCAAAAACTCACTGATTCTGTTTTCACCGAAACAGGTGAAAACACAACTTTTCTGAAACTCTGCTGCTGAATATTCTCACAAGCAGATGGACAATACAAACAAAGTTTGTCTCTAGAGTAGAATGACTCCCATTCCAAATCCTTCGGTCACTTGATGGTTTCATCAAAAAACTGTATTCAAGGGTTATTATGGTTTCACTCCAGGCCAAATTTGACTGCAATGTAAAATCAATAAAGAAAAGAAATAAATAAACAGATAAAAAAAATTGTTGCTGTTATTGTGTTTTTCAGTGTATAATCTTTTTTAGTTTCATTAGTAAATTTTCATCCCATTTATGCTACAGTTGTAGAGATTTAACTCTTCTTATGTTTTCAAATTTTAAGTTTTCAAACAAGAAAGGTTTGCAAAATAATAAAGTTCTTAGGATATCTTAGGAACCCTTTTTTTGTACAGGTAAAAGCTAAAAGAATGATTTTTTTTTTTTTTTGCATTTTTTGAAGCCATGTTAACCTTTTTTCATGCATCTTATGGAAACTTCATTAACAAACATCCGTTGGAGGGAAGTGGACGGGCTAACATATTTGTGGAACTCGGTCTATTAGTTCCGACGGCACAAGACGCCTAAAAAAAATAAATTCCTGATGAAAATAATCAATAGTTAAGAGTCTGTTTGAATGAATACGCCGCTTTGTGGACGTTGATTACAGCGACTTCCTTGTTCAAACAGGGATTCCCTGCCAAACCAAGAGTTCCCCTGGAAATATTTAGAGACATTAAGCGAAAAGCATGAAAACCTAGATCTACTTTCACAGACATAAACTGAAAACACTGTTTATAACCTGGCTGAATTAAGATGTTAATTCTCTACACACTACTACAGCTACCTGAGTTGCTGGATATATCTAAGTTCTGATAAGTTGGAGTGACAAAATACTTTGGTTTTACCGTAGCATTAAGACGCATCTAAAATTGTAATATTGGAATTTAGTTGTGAAATAGGTGTTCTTTGGGGTCAAGAACGTGAAAGTTCATGAGCATCTTATTGAATCGAATTAATTTAACATTTCAGTCTTTTGATGTTTTGACTGAAGGTATTAGGAAATTAAATCAGACAAATCTTTATATCAGGGCCGTCAAACATATTTTGGTTCCGGGGCCACATGCTGTACAGTCCAATGTTTGACACTATATACCCACTGCAGCCGTTTCACTTGTTACATTTGTGATCATGCAGAATATCTTATTTTGTAAATCAAATTTGTCCACTTAATAATCTAACTGAAAGATGTAGCGCCACTGTTTTTGCTTCACTTTTCAAAACTGTTCATTCCTGTTGAGGAGTAATGGTAGCTGCAGTCAGCAGGGACGATCTGCGAAGCGGAAGCTGTCAAACTTATTCCACTTCAGAACAAAAAAAAAAAAAAAAAAAGACCTGCTCACACACCTTGCTGGACTTCTACAAGTTCCCCTCTGACTGGAGCTGGGAGTCATTTTTTAAAGTCAAAGAGATAAGCTGTGGGGTTTTCTGGGGGTCGCTCTCCCCCGGTGCTACGCAGGAAACGGGGTTAGCAACACATGTAGCCTCTGATGACAGGTAACGACCTCCTGAAGCTCGGCTCCCATCAGTCTTTGATGACAGATGCTTCAGCGTTTAACAAGACTGAGACTGATGACTTTCTTTTTTTTTGTATCTCCTCGCCAACACTCGCACACCTCTTTCGTTTACAGGACATCTGTGAAGGTCAGAATTCTTTCTTTAAGCGAGTCAAGTGAGTTCGGCCTCCGCGATCCGGCCTCCTCCCACACACATGCACTCCCCACCTCTCTCCTGGAGTCGCAGATGGGTCCATAAGCTGTCAGTAAAGCCATTATCCGGCCCAGCATCTGCCCGCCTTGACTTCTATGTACTGTTTAATGCAGTCGGCCAGTCACTTAGTCCCCCGGCTCCTGAATGGGAGCAGCACGGTCGACTCCGCCCAAATAAATGCTGCGTTTGTCTCCTCTGCCTTTTGTTTTGTGTGGTGTGTGTGTGTGTGTGTGTGTGTGTGTGTGTGTGTGTGTGTGTGTTTGGAGAGGAGTAGGTGGAGAGAATTGATAGGGGGGGGGGGGGGGGGGGGGGGGGGGGGGGGGGGGTGATGTGTCAGAGAGAGCTCGATTAACCAAAAGCCCCAGAAGAGTTACAGGGATGTTCGAAGAAAGCGGCATAAACAATCCCGCATATGGTCACTCGCTTCCAACCCCCCCACCCCCACCCCCCCACCCCAACAACTCCCCACGAAATCCACGCCATTCCCCCGTTTAAATCGCCATCTCTGGTGAAAAAAAAGTGGAGTGCCACATGTCTCAGCGGACACTTTCAGGGCCTTTTGTGTCCCCATCTCAACTGTTGTGGTTCCCACCTCCTCCTCCCAGACGGCCGTCCAAAAAGGCTGTTTCAGCTAAATCCTCTCCTCCTGTTTTCTTCTTCTTCTGCTCCTTCTTCCCTGGGATGGCGTTGCGCAGTGGGAGCCATTTTGGGGCTTTCTTGGCTCTGGAGAGGGTTGTTTTGGCCCGGAGTCCCCTTTTGCCCCATGTGCCTCTCGGGGGGCTTCAGTTTGGTTAAATTAAACAGTTTTCTTTTCTCCTCTCTTTAACCCCTTCCACCTCCCCTCCCTCCACCGCTCTTATTTAATGCTCTCCCCCGGCTCCCAGACCAGCTCGCAGAGGTCGCTTTCTTCATCCCGGCTCCCGCTCGGATAATTTTACCCTTTTAAGGCTCACGTTTTCTCCTATTTCGATAAAGTGACATGAGCCAGGGCCACATCTGCAAGCCCCCCCCTCACACCACCTCTGCTTCTTGAATCTGACGTGGGAGTGAAAGTAGAGTGCGTAGAAAGAAGTCAAGTGTTTACAGGGGTTCTAAATGCAGCATTTTAAAATATAGCATATGTCTACAGGCGGGGAGTGATACCGGGCTTAGAGTGGATAATTTGATTGGCCGAGGCTGCTCGACAGTGCCAAGGCGATAGGATCAGATCTTGGGGATAGCGAGGCGATGACGGCGAATGAGGCACTCAGAAACCACAGGTTTACGAGGTTGGAAAAGATCCGAGAAACAGGAGAGAAAGGTCTCACTGTCATCTCTCCATCTAGACCGTCCTCTTTGTCTCGGAGAGGTAAGGCGCTCTGCGCCCACGCCGGGTTAGTATTTTATCTTGACAAGGCGTGGAGAGTGTTTTGGAGCTCGAGCATTTGGACGCCACGTGAGAGGTTGGGGGGGGGGGGGGGGGGGGAGTATTAATGGACGCTGCAGCGAGGACGCCTCGGGGCTGACAAGCTCGATTAGCAAAGCCTAAAATTTAGCGAATACGAGGGGAAAGTCCAGCACTGTGTTTGTGGCACATGGTGAGAGTGTGAGCCAGCGAGTGTGTGTTTACAAGCTCCAGCAGCAGCGTTCTGGGGGGTTTTGTGTGGTTGTTCTCGATGTCGGCATGACTCTCCAACCCAAAGTTACTCTGTGTTCTCACCTTTTATTTAGATGACATTAAATTGTAAAATTTATGGAAAGTGCAAGAAGAAATAAAAAGACCTGGTTTCCAAAATTTACCATAATATGATGAACTGTATAACCCAAATCTAAAATTTTAATTCCATAAGGGTGTTTAGGTTCTCTATTTCTCTGAGTTCATTCCATAAATCATGAACTGCTTGAGATTGTATCAGCATCCTTTCAAAATGTCCTTTCCCACCGTGTCTTTGAACACCAGCGCACCTGTCACTGCTTATATATGTGACTTACACTTGAAAGAAACTCCCTCCAGCCTGGTCAATGTGAAGACTACTAGAACCAAAGAGCAACAAGGTTTGTGATCACAAACTCCACCAAGCCAGGGCAGGAAAGGCAATTTATTATTTATAAAACCAAAATAGGTGGAACGCAGCCTCGTAGTAAATCTACCTATACTGGACTTGTTCTTCTAAAGCAGGGGTGGGCAACTAATTTCATGTGTGTGTGTGTGTGTGTGTGTGTGTGTGCGTGTGTGCAAACTTATGCTGCTCGGTCGACCAGTTGGATTTGCTGCTGAATAACACACTGACTGTTAAATGTGTGTCGACAAGATAATAGTGGCGTTCATGCTAATTTAATAGCTTACTATGAGGAGGGTGGAATATGACTCGATAACAGGATAACTAGATAAGAACAATATAAGGTTCAAATCAGCCTTTATTGGAGATGTTAAAATGGTGAGAATCTTTTCCTAACCTGGTCCATCACAGCTTTTTTGTTTTGTTTTTTTTTTGCACTTTTTTCAAATACTTCTTCGGTCTTGCAATCTTTTCTGAATGTTCTCTGTTTCTCTCCTTTTTCCCCACCGTGTGCACTTTGTGGACAGATCATCTCTCAAGCTATGATTTATTTTCTTCTTCTTTGTCATATTGAGATTTATTCGCTGTAGCCCTGCAATATGTTTTATAACTTCCTACTCTAACACATCCGGATGCATGGTCTCAGATGTCGTGCTCTGTGGAGGGGCTCGGTGTTCCACACAATCACTCCATTGCTAAAACAAGCAAACGGACATAGAAATGACAGTTTCCAACAGATCTACTGCACAGGCGTTTTGAATACTCCTGTTTGCAGATGTTATCGCTCGTGGTGTTAACTGGCATGAACATGCATTTAGCACATGTTATGCAGGATCTCATTAAATTAGAGATGAAATGCAGTGTTCAACTCCGTGCCTTGATGTGCTGAGTTCTGGGAATTTTCTGGATTCCAGTGGTATTAGAGATTTTACAATACAGAATAGGAGTTGGTTAGTGTGAGAACAGAGCGGGGGTGCTGGTTCCTTTCAGGGTTTTCACTCCTCAGAGCTGTTAAACATGCTTTTAGAGATGTCCTTTGCTCACCGGTTACACTTGCTGACTGTTCCATCAGACGTTGTCATTGTTGGTTATAGTTTGAATCAGCAAAGTACAAAACATCACATTTGACTGACCTTTACATGATCGCTATAAAAACCCTTTCACATTTAATAACTCATTTTCACATACACATGCATACACATGTTGGCCTACCTTATGGTCTGTGTTTGTTTTTACATTAAGCAAACAATCTTTTGTCACAAAAACCTTCTTGCTTTGTAACCTCCAAGTGCTTTTTCCATTAAGAGATGGTGTTGCTGTGATAATCCTGAAAGAAGTTGGTGTGGCAGACAGATGAAAGTCAAGTCGCCGTAGGAGAGTTTTCTAACCTTTGTACTATACATAGTAATTCCCACATTTTTTAATTTATTCTCAAAGATCAAATAAATAATTTTTCATATAAATGACAAGACGTGACTGCTATTCCAGTGTTTTCCGATTACAGCTTATCTGTTCATTCCTAAACTACTTCTCAAAACTGCTGCATGTTACAGTTGAAACAGCATCAAGAAAATTTGAGGAAATCGGCAAGAGTCGATGAGAAAGAGACATTCTTTTTCCTTCGCTCACTTCAACTAGTGTCCACTCATGTGGAGAGAGCCTCTCAGACTGTGGATGTTCCCTTTGCCCCCACCCACAACAACTATGACCCAACACAGATGCCCAGACACACTATCCCCATGGGTACATTTACAACCACAACAACAGCCTCCATTGCCCCCACTTCCCTCTCCGGCCCCTCAGGTGCTCTTACAGTTCCCTCTGGAAGAAGGGGAAGGGAGCAGTGTTTTTTTTTTTTTTTTATATAACAGAAGGGTGGGGGTAGAATGCCCCTGGGCTATGCCCCCCATGTACCCCCTCTCCCATCCCCCCAAAGCCCTCTTCGGATACTTTTTTTTTGGCCCCCTCCACCCTTCCCCAACCCCTCCCAAGCTCCCCCGTGGGGCAGGTGACAGGCCTCCACTGTGAAGGGCTGAGGGAGCCATGACGGATTCCACAGATGGAGCGTGGAAATCGCCGGCAAAGACCTCAGCTCTGTGGAAGCAACAAAGAGCCCCCAAGAGTCATGGAGAGAGAGAGAGAGAGAAGAGAGAGAAAAGAGAGAGATATGGGTGGAAAAGAGAGCGCAAGAGGGATGGGGGACAAAAGGAGGGTGACGAGGAGGGGGAACAAGCGTGGGTGAGGAGTGGGAGGAGAAGGTGGTGCTTGTTTAAGAAGTACTGGTGTGCCAAAAGGGGAAAGACGGGCAAGCTTATCGGGCAAAAGCGGAATTTCCATCCGTCTGTTGAAGTGAAATAGTCCCAACATTGTCTGGGTGCTTTCGAGATCAGAGCGTTTCTCCAGACATCGCTGCCATTTCAGTCCATCAGCGTTACGTTTTATCTGCAGATCGATGAACGCGGCGGTGAGACGAGCAGAGCTGCTTCAGACTTTCGGGTCCACAGACTAAAGAGGTGCCACGTTGTCGCTCTTTCAGAAAACTGGAAACCCCGGTAGCACTCATAACCGATAGGTAATTCCAAAGTGATTAAGGATTTTCCCAGCTCGCCTAGACTTTCCCAAGGCACAAATCCCTGTGAAATGCTGAAGAACGTTGCATGCTGGGGTTGGGTGAGGGGACGGCTGGAGAGGGCATTCCTCGCAGCCCTCCTCTGTAGCAGGAACTGGTGGGGGAGGCCGCAAAAAAAAAGGCCTCGTCTCTTGTTTTTCAGCCGTCCCATCCGAGAAAGTCCAAAGCCCTGCACTCCACGCCCCGAATTCCTTCCTCAGCATTGATAGGGTAAAGTCTCGCCTCCTCATCCATGATGTGACACTAATCTGGAGAAGTTCTTTTTTCAAGAAACGGTGCCACAAACACCTCATAAAACCGGCGTCTCGAAGGAATTGTCTCGTCTTTTCCCTGCACCCTTTCTCAAAATGCTCATCGAAAGCTAACGAAGAAATAACGACCTCCCCAAAATTGCAAACATATTCAGCTGAGGATTAAGGCAATGTCTTCATTTCTCTCGCTCCCCCTTTGAAAATATTTTACTTATTGGCTCCCTCATGCTTGAATGTTTCTTTACCAATTTGCTCCTAATGCATGTTAAGTTGACTCCCACTGCTATTGGTGTTGTGAGGAGGAGAAATGGCCAAAGGGGGGAGAGAGGATCAGTTTCACATGAGGGGCCCTGAGCTATTTGGATTCTCTTGTATTTTATTGTTGCTTCTGAGGGGGGAACTAATACAGTGTTGCACACAAAACTTCCCTAGTGCTGAGGGGGAATTAATTAAGTGTGGCACAAAAAGTGGGCGCACTGGCCTTGGTGAACTTAGAAGTGGAGCCAGTGGGGTGTTTGAAGTGAGAAAAGCCAATCTGCTGGCTTACGTAGAATATTGCTCACAATGGTATTAATGCTAACCTGAAAGGATGAAGAGTGGGGAAAACACAAAAGCTGTCGGGATGTGGAATATCACCGAGGTTCAATCAGCATGAAGGTCCTACTCAATAACAAGTTGGAGGCAAGAGTAAAAGTTTTTAAATTCAAGGCGTAAGTCAGCATAAACGTAATGAACAGTTTGCTTCGGAGCAGTGTGAGGAGCTTCACTTTGAAAATGTTTCCTTGCCATTGCTAATGTTGACAGTGTATTGTTCTCCGGTTTCATTACAGAAACAACAAACAGCACTAACTTGTGCCCTGTAATGCTAACTGAATCATTTTCAGCATTTCTGCCATTTCCATGTAAACGGACACTGTTTGCAAAACCTTGCCAAAACTTTTCTGAAACGAAATGCCAATGCGATGCGATTTCACTTGAAACATGAGAAGATAATTTATACGCGTCTGCGTCGGAATTCTATTTTCTGGTGGAAAAATTGTCTTTGTAAAGAATATTTTGATTTACACTGTTGCACTTGGTTAAAGATACTTTATCTCTTTAAGTAAAATTGAAGGCTTGTTACACCTTCTTGTGGTACAAAATGGAATTTCAAAACTGATTGTGTTGGACCTAGCAGGTCAGTTTGCTAAGTTCAGCAGGTTTCTATGAAACACTATTTTTTGGTTTGTTGCAAAAACACAATATTATATGCTGTGCTTTTAAGAAAGTCTTTTGTACAGTTATCGCTATCACTTTTATCTCAAATTACAGATTAGTACAGAATAGAATAGAATAGAATAGAATAGAATAGAATAGAATAGAATAGAATAGAATAGATATACTTTATTAATCTTAGAGAGGAATTCTTTAAATTACTACCATCCAGTCAGCTGTATTGACGCATATAATGCAGCATATTGCTATGCATTTTTTCACATGTTTATTCATAATTGTGATCTATGGAGGATATCAACTTTAAATGTTCCTCCTGAATAACTTCAATTAAAGAAAAAAAGCATGTCACTGCTTTGAAGAGTCCTCAGTGCTTTTAGCTTTTCTTATAGTGACATGAAGACTGTTTATTCAGGTTATAGGATTCACATCCAATGGGAGCCTTTTCTCCAAGCTAAAATCCATATTTCTTTGTTTCATCTAGTTATGATTTTTACTTTGTTCCTATCTGACAGACAATAATAATGTTGCTTTGTTTGTCTATTTAATATGTCTCGGAAATACAGCTGAAGTAATTTTGAAAATCAGTAAAAGAGAAATAAAATACAAGTGACAAGTAGATATTTAAAAAATAATAATATTTAAGGACAGGCTAATTTAAGGAGTTTGCACGTTTTATGCGAAACAACGGCCCCTGCAGGCCTTGGGCGTAGCTGCAGCTTAATGAAAAGCTCGTGTCTGTGGCTCGCGTCCATGGAAGAGGGGAACTCCTTCCTCGCTCTTTAAGTAGCACTCGAGTAAAATGTAAGTTTCTTTTGCCTGGTGGAGTCTGTGCTGGAGTTGTGGCAGTGCTAGAAGCCGGTCTTTTCTTACTTTCTGGAAGATCCATCCTCAATACTGCTCGGTTGCTGCTCGTTAAGCATCTGGCGGAGTAATAGCGGACAAAACGAAACTTAAGGAAATCAGGGCAGCGGGAGCGCACATTACGTCACATCATCTCAAATTCTCAGCAAAAAAATTCTGGTGCCGAACTGGCACTGCAACTTTCAAGTGACAATTTAACGCTGTTAGCGGTACTTACAATGAATATGTCAGGGCACATTATACACATCATTGAACATTTGTAACATATTTATGGTGGAAAATAAGTATTATTAAAGTTGAAAAACTCCTTAATGCACCTTTAAGTTCAGTTCAGTTAAAATTTGGCATTGCATTGGATTACATCCCAAAACTCAAACCTTTGAGGCTTTGACCACAACGGTCTTGCTACAGAAACACACACATGTAGCACAATTTTCCAGCATAGCTTCCTTGAAATGTCCCTTTAGGTCATAAACCAGCATTCACCTGGCGTGAAAAGCAGTTTCATCCAGCCAACTGCTCCTGGGCCTAGAGATGACTATACACACACACACACACACACACACACACACACACACACACACACACACACACAGAAAATAAGCTCTGGATCCAAATTAGCCTTTTGTGAAGCTTTTAGTACTCCAGCCCCCCTGTGGTGCCTGGGGAATCATGTCCAATGGGATTATTCCTCCATCTTGGAGTATCCTTTCTGAATGGAACTCTGTTTGCTTGATTGTGTGTCTGTATGTAAAGTGTGTGTTCAAAAAAGTGGGGAATGAGCCAAGTTCTTAAGTGGATTCAGTTGCTTGGGATTCACGACATGCATCATTTTAAATGTGAGGATAAAATCTCAACCTCGTCTTCTCTCCTCCGCGTGGTGAACAGCGAGTCACTCGGACGAGGGTTCAGACGTGGAGTCAGAGCCCGACCTGCCGCTGAAGAGGAAGCAGCGCCGCAGCCGGACCACCTTCACCGCGGAGCAGCTGGAGGAGCTGGAGAGGGCGTTTGAGAGGACGCACTACCCCGACATCTACACCCGGGAGGAGCTGGCTCAGAGGGCCAAACTCACCGAGGCCCGGGTGCAGGTACAGAGACCGCACAGCCGGACCATGAGCTCACACCCCGACACACACACCCAGCTACCTTCCCTGACACCCTCCCAGAGATTAGTGCAGTGCAATGTGTAGTACTTTTACTTAACTTGAATGCTTAAATGTTATTTATGATGATAAACACAACATGTCCACTAGATCAGCCAATTTCCTGCATCCCATTCATTGTCTATGTGAAGTGCGCCGCCATGCCTGCTGGGTGTGGCGAGGCATGTTCCGAGCTGCGTTGCGATGCATCGTTCTGGAGCTGTCCTCAGCTCATCTGTTGAATTTTTCCACCTTTATGCAAATGAAGGCCAGTAAACGGAGGTCAAACTTCCTAAACTAGCACTGCTTATTTCTCTCCTCGGATGTTTTCAGAAATACTTTCCACTGGACGGTTTCAGTACCAAATAAAAGTTTTACATTTGTTTGTCCAATCGGGCGCAGGCAGGACAGTACGTAGTTATTGATAGGAAATGCTCACCTAGCAAGTGTTTTCAGATGTTGTGTGTTTATGTATGAGAAAAATTGCTCCAGTGGACCATTCCTTTTGAAGACTGTTACAGTAACTCATCACTGCCACCCTGAGGATAGAAGCGGTACTGCTGAAATCGTACACACTGTCCCTTTAAAGGCAACATGTCCATATCTGTTTACTCCCAGCCGGGCATGCACATCTCGTCCTGTCCGGCTCCCAGGGGCCCAATCCAGGCTTCTCCCATTGTGATCTGGAGTCCCGTAAATTCTCCTCTACAGGCTCCATCTGGGAAGTGTAAACAGGCTCAGCATGAGCACCGTCCATATGGACTCAGCATGTCAGTCGGAGCAGCCAGCCACACACACACACACACACACACACACACACACACACACACACACACACACACACACACACACACACACACACACATCTTTCTAAAATCACTGTGCTCCAATAAGAACACACCTCTGATTGTGGTCTCCAGGTGTGGTTCAGTAACAGGAGAGCCAGGTGGAGGAAACAAGCCGGAGCCAATCAGCTGATGGCGTTCAATCACCTGATACCAGGAGGATTCCCGGCATCGGCCATGTCCAGCATCCCGCCCTACCAGCTCTCCGACAGCACCTACACCCCCTCATCCATCGCACAAGGTAGGGGCAAGTCGATGTGGCACCGCTGTGCTCCAGGGCTGACACTCTGGATGACCATTGGTTTAGTTCAGTGACCTCGAGCATCTACTGAGGTTTGACAGCTATTATTTAGATACTTGTTTCAATTTGTGTGAGCCACATTGCTGTTTTCTTGACAATACCAGACTGTATCCTACCATATTAATTATGTCTGTATTCCAACTTAATCAGCTACTGACACCGTACCTCTATAACGGGATTCGCACTACGACCAATAGAGGTTCACGGTATACATCAAGTAAATCCATACAGTCAGAAGAACTTTTTCACACTGCCTTTTTTCAGCAGCCACGTGGAGCCCAATTTCATTCATAAGTTATAAGTCAATTGACTTATAAGTCAGAAAATGTAGAAAATGGTTTTGTTAATTCTGCTGAAGCACTTTAAGACACTCAGAAGGATTAAAACCATCTCTTGTTTTCCCCTAATATGGTGTAAACATAAAGCACACAAAACATAAAGATAGATTCTAGAAAACAAATGAAGTGCAGAATTATTTCAATTTAAAGAAAATTAAAATTTGAAATGCACAATATATAATACAATGTAGCCTTAGAATATGCTACAGTTGTACATATAATTGCTTAAGCCTGGATTCAATGGGTGCAATTCTAATTGGACTTCAATCAAAACAGCTGCTCCACTGATCAAACGAGGTAACCCGGACCCAGTGGGTGTAAGCGTTTACTGAACCCCGGGCTCCTACCTTGTGGAACCGGCGCCCAGCTCTGCTCCTTCTCTCATTTCAATGTGATTTCATTGTATTACTGTAATTTCATTGTATTGCTACATGCCATTGATGATTGTTCCTCTTGTAACCTATGTACCCTGTGTTTATATATGAATTGTATGTAGATACAAGGAACCGTCTGTCCTATCTCCTTCTCTTTCTGTCCCCTCACCCCAACCGGAATAGCAGAAAGCCGCCACCTCTGAGCCTGGTTCTGCAAAGGTTTCTTCCTGTTAAAAGGGAGTTTTTCCTTTCCACAGTCGCTTATGCTTGCTCATGTGGATCTGTTGGGTTTTCTCTGTAAAAGTGTCTAGAAACGACCATGTTGTAATTGGCACTTCATAAATAAAGCTGAATTGAAATTAATTTTTAAGTTTTATGTCAGAATTCTTACATTTCTAGTAAATTATTATTAGTTATTTCACCGACACTCAGACTGGTTTGATTTAATGTTAGTTTATATTTTATTTTAGTTTATTATCAGCTCATTTCTTGGTCATTCTCAATGATTTTATGTTGCAAAATTTAGAAAAGCATTAATTAGCCACAAAATAGATGATTTCAGCTGACTGATGGGACGAGAAAAAGAAACACAATTCAGCTTGAATAAAAATTTATAAAGGATTATTGGCAATAAAAAAAAAGCTGCTGACTGATTTTCTGCTGATACATTAATGCCATATTCAACCAGATGTAATACAAAACATTCACTTTGGTTTCTTTCATACTTCATTATGACACAATTTAGTTTTTATTAAATAGTTTTGCCTTCTCTCTCTTGAATGTTTATTACAAACATCAAATCAGTTTTTTGGATCATCACTGACCTGATTTCCTGGCCCCTGTTTGTCCCGCAGTATCGGAGCCCCCTAGCACGGTGCACCGCCCCCAGCCCCTGCCCCCGTCCTCGGGCCACCAGTCGTCTGCAGGTGGAGGGCAGGGTGAAGGCGGCTCCGCCTACTGCCTCGCCTCCGGACGCCATTCCTTCTCCGGGTACTCGGAGAGCTTCGTGGGCCCCGGAGGACCGAGCAACCCCATGAACCCCGCCATCGGGAACGGGCTCTCGCCACAGGTCAGGAGTTGGTGTGCATGTTGGATCAAACCGTAACTGAAAGACGACTGGAACGAAAACAAAAACAAAACACTACTAGCATTAGCTGTATTCATTTCACGAGTCTCTTTGCACCACGGATGAACTATTTTCCCAAAGCAGGACAATTTTGTTAGAAATAAACACCAGAATAAATGAGTGTCATAATTATTAAGCAGTGATTTTGTAGATTTAATCATTTCAACCATTTTTTTTTAATCAAGTCACTTTTATTGAATTTATTACATCTCGTAAACAAGTTTAAAAAATTAGCAATTAATGACAAGAAAACAGAAAATAAAAGACAAATCAAATGGTTTCCAGGGCAATCTTTTGAAAATAGTTGGGGGCGGGGGGTAAAGAGAAAGAACAATATGCTATAAACATTAAAACATTGTGTTTTTCTTTGCTTCTTTTATTCCTGTAACTATTCTGCCTCAGAAACATTGAGTTTTACTGAAAGCATTGATGCCCATCACTTATTATCCTCTACATGCTACAATTCTCCTGTAATCTAAATAATCAAGTGGCATTGAGTTATGCTGCGACTCCAAGCACTCCTTTGAAATTCTTATCATACGACAGAAAAAAAAGGTGAAATTTAATGTTAATGTAGAAATTGGTTTAATTTTGATTTTGTTTTTTCTTTGCATTTCCTCTGCCAGTAATATCTTGGGATTCAAGTTTGCAATGTCAACACTGTTAAAGGGGCATTATTTGTTTCTCCAACTTTTCACACCGAATTTTAATTCTAGTTTAATTTATCATGAGAGAAAAATCAAAGGTCAGGCCAAAGGAAAGAAGTGTCCTTCGCAAATAGTTTCTTGGATATCATATCAGAGATGTAAGCCATTTTTCTTGCAGGAGTATTGACCATAACAGCCAATCAGAAGCCGTGAACATGCGTGACAAATACACACATTCACTCAGTATATCAGAGTCAGAAGACGCCTCAGTTTCACCTTCCCAGATATTGTTTCATGCAGTTGTGGAGTGTATAAACACACAGACGCACTCCTTTCTGACTCACACGCTCCACGGTCAGATGGCTCTCTGCTGGTTGGAGAGGAGGCATGAGGCGACTCCAGACAGACAGAGGACGATGGATCGTATGACGAATTGGAAGTGAAAAGACAATTACAGTCAATTATCCAGCCAGGGCGTCCCCAAGGTCTCCAGACCCCGACGGAGCGGGCGCGGAGGAGACGGATGAGCCGGAGACCCCTAACAGGCAGAAAATGAGATTTCGGCCTGGCGCGGCCCGACTGCTAACAGCGCAGCGTGAAGACGGGAGACACGCTCGCATTGCTCGCAGGTCCACATAATTGCACACACGCCGGCGTGGTGTAGATAATTGATCGACTCCACCACATTCAGAGGATCAGTTAAGGATTTTACAACATCTTTAAGACAAATATTACACGACATGCTTGAGCCGCATGCCAAAGTCAACTTCTCAACCTTCAGTCTAGATTGGAGGATTGATTACAGCTTTTTTTTTTTCCCCCCTCCTCAAAACCTAAACCACAACGCAAACAACTGGGATGATTTTTCACTTTGCTTTTGTCCATCCAGTTTTGGAATTACATGGTTATATTGACAATGTTGGGAATGCTGTGGACATATGAAGACCAGACATGGATAAAGACATTGAATCCATTTCCACAAAAAGTATGAAGATACCCTGTGTAAATGAAAACAGTTATGTGTCGAAGTATATTCTCTTATTGTCCAGAAGTTGTAGGATTTTCTAAAGACAAACCTTTTTTATCAGCTTATCTTTTATTTAGCTTACCAATGCTATTTCAAATCTCGAACAGCCTGGTTCTTCTAAATCTTGAGAAAATGCAACAGCAGACTTTACAATATAATAACTGTATTGCAGCAGGCAGATGCAGGATGATCAGTCTTGCGTGTATGTGCACCCCCCCCCCCACACACACACACACACACACTCAGCTAGCTCTCGAGCCCCAAGGGGAAGCTTCTCGTGATTGCATTCTTAAAATGCTTGCCTCCACATTCTTCCACGTGAAAGCAAAGGTTCTAATTTATCTGTATATATTTCATACGGCGGGGAGAAAGAATGTCCCGTCTCAGATGTTCCCTCCCGAACCCTCCGCCGCCACGCCACTCCCCCCCCCCCCATTCCGACATTCTTTCCTTCCGCCAACTCCTGTGGACGCACTGAATCGGGCCGCCGGCGATGGCAGCGCCTTCGATATAAAAACACCGCTGCGCCGGGACGGCCAGCGGCCATCTCACAGGGCTGAGAGGAGCTCGGAGACCAGACGGATGACGGGGAACGGCTGAGTGAAATGAGGAATACGGACGAAAAACACGAAAACCTTGCCGACTGGAACCCGTCGGCTTGGTTTCCCACCCGCTGCTGTTTCTCAGTCCGGTTCTGTTGTATCCCCGATCCCCTTCTGTTCCAACCAAACCCTCCAAACGCTGGTTAATTTTTTAGGAAAATGTTACCAGGCACAAGAGGAAACACAACTCCCCTCTCAAGAGTCAACATGGACTCCTCTACTCACCTCCCCTGCTTGGGAAATGATTTAAGCAGGACCATGTGTGTGTGTGGATGTAGAATAATATGTCACTTAGAGGGCCTTCAGGACGCAGAGAGCAAGGTAACCTGCTTCCTATTAGGACGCCTGGAAGAGCCTGGAGGCCTCGACTCTGCTCAATAGGTGGGATGTGATACATTTAGAAGTAGCAGGTTCAGTTTGCGTTGCCTTGCGATGAAGCCAACCTCGCCGCTTTGCTTACAGTCTGCCGTCCACTTTGATGGCCGACAGGTAGATTCGGGCGGCGTCCGATGCGGGGGTCGCCGCTCTGTTCTGAAGCACGTCGAACACGACGCCCCACGGCTCTTTTCCAGCCAAAGAGTATTCCCCCAAATTTGATTATCTGGTTGCTAATAAAGACCAGGTCAGGAGCCAGCTTGCTCCTCAAGCCGAATGCTCCCTCGGTGTTATCTCCTCCCATACATCTCTCTCGGAGATAAGTTCCTATCTCACGCCGTAGGTTCTAGAGGGAATTTCAGAATAAGTACAGCCACAGATCGGAGACAAATTGCTTAATTCTTCCGTTCTGGTACTATCTCCATCTGCGACGGGCTCGCCGGGAGCCTTTTGATGTCTACGAGGAGTTGAGGGGGGATTTCCTTTGTGTGTTGGTCACACACGCACACACGCACACACACACACACACACACACACACACACACACACACACACACACACACACACACACACACACACACACACACACACACACACGCAGTCTTGTTGCTTGCGCACTAGAAAAGAGAGATACTTTGGTTATTATAAAAATCTTGGCAGGAAGTACAAAGGGAATTGAAGTCATGTGAAGACACTGAGGATTCCTCACTGACGTCTTCCAGCTTTTGAGAAACGCAGCTCAATGAGGAACATTGTTATTGTAGTTAAGAGTTTTCAGGTTTCTCTGCTTACTGGCCTTTATCCAATATATTTTTACGTCTTGTATCGTACGGTTTGTGACTTCTTAATAACGGTCCGACCCATCGTGTGACTTCCCATCATCAACAATAATTCCAAGCTTATTGGATTATACGAGAAGTGGAGTAAAAAGAACAGGAAGATAAGACGCCCGGTCGGAGCTCCACAGCTGAAAGTAAACTTCATATGTACCATAGATTAGTGGTTCCCAATCAGGGCTCCCGACCTGCACAATGGGCATCAAAGATTCACAGAGGGTCGCGAAGTGGCATAGCTTTTTTTTTTTCTTTTAAAAATAGGGGATTCAGTATTTATTTGTCCCAACAGTACTACATTAAAGTGTTAACATCAAAGTGTATCATTCATTTATATAAGAGTGTCTCCAATATACAGAAATCCGGGTCCCTCATGAAAAGGTTGGTAATCAGAGCCATCGAGGATAAATCAGATTGGAGGAGTAAAACATTCCTCACACATGGCTTGTTTCAAGGCAAATATTGAAGTCGTTTGTAGAAAAGCTGCAAGCGTTCTTCATTTCAGAGCTTTAGAGGATGAATCGCGTAGATAATAAACAAAAGACAGACACCTGTCCCTCCCAGCTTTGACATTCAGTCCGGCATCAAATGAATAGAAATCTGCTCCTCTGTCCTTCCTCCCGCCAGGTGATGGGTCTCCTGAACCCCGGCGGCGTGCCGCACCAGCCTCAAAGCGACTACGCCATCTCCCCTCTGACGGGCGGCCTGGAGCCCCCCGCCGGCATGGCGGCCAGCTGCAGCCAGCGCATGGACCACATCAAGGGCCTGGAGGGCCTCAGCAGCGTCCCCTCCATGTCAGCCCTGCCCTCCCTGCCCAGCTCCCAGTCCTACTGCACGCCGTCGTACAGCTCGCCGGGCTACACCGTCGACCACGTGGCGTCCTACCAGTACGGCCAGTACGGACAAAGTAAGGTCAATAGCCCTCTCTTTTCTTTTTAAATCGATAAATATCATAAATGGATTACACTTGAAATGCACTGTTACACATTTTTTTTTAAGTTTTTTTTTTTTCCCCACTAATTACAAGCTTGAAGCATTCTCTTAAAAACTGTTTGATTAAAAAACAGGTCTTTCAGAAAATGCGATTTTATATTTTGCATTCTGATATAATCATAATTAAATGTCCTATTTGTGTAACATTTGTTGAATTCCAAACTTTAGGTCAATTCAAAATAAGAACAAGATTTCAAATCACAATATTTCCCTCTGTGCTGCAATTGAGTAATGTCACATTCATTAGAAATGCCTAGTAGAGTGCCGTGTTGCTTTAAACATTTTCAGTTTTATAGATCAATTTGGTAAAAGACAAAAGGAGTTTATTGAAACATCCACTAAAGATGAAGCTCTGATCGTCTGGGAATAAAATATGTGGACTTTCTGCTTAAAATCTAAAGTTTCCACAACTTGTGTACCCAACTGAAAAACACCGATCTTCAGTTTTGTTAAATGTCAGTGGCCTATTTAAGACGAGAACAGGTGTATGGGTGTCGGTCATGCAGGTAGTCGTCCTCCCGATCTGTATCCTGCAATCATGACTGTCTTGCTTCGATTCCACAAAAAGAAGTGGGGATAATAAAAAAACCCAAAAAAAACCCAAAAAGTGGACCTGGTGCAGGTAGCTGCAGCTCTGCTTGTTAGAGGCAGCGAACATCTTGGGGGTCCGGTCTCAAGTGTTGGGGTTAATTGTGCAGATCTGATTCCATCGTCGAGGTGATTGGCCCAGCACCGATACTGAACTCTGCGGTCGCAGTCGGCTCCCATCAGGTTCGCGAGGCGCCCCGATAGGCCTCCTCGGACCGCGCTGAGAGGCTCTTTTCACTTCGCATTACCGTTACCTCAAGGGTTAAAATCAACTTCAAACAAATGTCCGCCTGACTTTGGGGGAGCGGCTTGGTTTTTCCGCTGCAGCGTGATTACAGCGGCCGCCGTTTCCAATTTTGAGTCCACGCCGGGAGTTTCGGGTGGGGAGGTGGGGGGTTTGACCAATCAGGTTCATCCACTGACCTCAATGTAACCTTGAGACATGCGAGGCCCTTCAAAGAGCGTGGCAGCGGGAAAGCCTCCGTGGGGCGACAGGTATCGAATGAATATCTAACTTAATATCCGAGAGCAGCAAACGTCTAATGAGATATCTCGCTCCGACATCTTCAGGTGGACAGAGGGAGGAATTAGGGCGACACACGTAAAGAAAACGTGCACACGGGCCTCCAGGAGGCAGCCGCCAGGGCGCACGCACACCTTCACGGCGTTACGGGCCCGAGCGAGCCATCTTGATGTGATTAATCAGTGCGACTGGATAGCCGGTGTGCGGTTGGGTTTGGAGCTGCGGAGGAACGATCCCTTCTGGGGGCGGACGGATCCTAATAGCCTCTGGCAGGGCGGCGATTGGAAACAGGTGCTCCGGCCGGGGTCAGCCGGGGAAGCAGCGGTTTGATCGGTGCCGCGCCGGGTTCCAGCACGAGGAACCGCGCCGCGCCTTCGCGACACCGCAGCCGCGCCGGCTCATGGAAATCACGGCATCGATTCGTCAAACGGCTGTTTGTTTTCCCTGAGGTAACGTCTCGGTTTGTGCCCGCCGGAGGCTGGCGCGGCGCGTTTCACATGGCACTGCAGAGAGATCACCGGCCAGGTCGGAGCAGGGAAATCCGTCAAAGTCGCGACGGTACCTTTTCGTTTACTAGCTCTGAACGCAGAAACCATTAAGAAAGACTTCTTCATGGTTTTTAATGGTTACAAAATGTTGGTTGTTTTGTTTTCTTCCTTGTGGGTAGTGGTAAATTCAGAAAGAGTATTTTTGTTTCTTTGTCAGCCAAGTAGGTTTTTAACACAAACGTTTGACATGATTCAAGGTGTTCTTCCATCTTCATTTTAAACATCATGACTGGTGAAGATGGAAGAACGTCTTCGAAACTTGTCAAAGGTGTGTTTTCTTTCCTTTTTGTCAGAATCATCAGTCATAAAGTGGGATATTGATAATCCACCAACACTGCATTTTGCGTCGTTCTTCATCTTTCTGTTACGACGGAACAATAAAATCAAAACGTGTGTGAAAAACGCACGACTGAAAACATGAAAGCAAATTAAAGGCAAAGTGAACTTAAAGTAATTCAGAAACATCGACCATACATGTGATGAACTGCAGCAGGTTTCGTCTTCCTTCACTGTATTGCTCTAAATTCCAGTCATCCCCCAACTGAGGAGTGTCAGAAAACCTTTGACATATATTTTAATTCCAATTTTAAACTTCCTTTTCAGTTATTGAAATAAATGATAGTTTACAGATTATTTATTGATTCTTTTATTTCTTTTATCCCATTTGCACTTTGTATTTTCAGGCTTATCAGCAACTAAAAGCAAATTAATTTCGCCAGTGAAAACTTTGATGATAGATTACCCGAATTCAATTCTTTGAGTTTTAGTATTTTAGGTTGTTGAAAATGCCAAAGTTGTTAAAGAATATGTCAGGACCTACTTTCTTCAGTTTGTGACTTTTTTAGATTTAGACTTAAACACCATTAAATCTTCTTTGTATTTAGCAAAACTTCACTAAATGGACCAAAATTACCACTGAATGTATTCAAAAATCTTTCATATTCTGGAGAAACTGTACATTGTCTCTAAGAGTAAAATGCAGCGACTCTACGTCAATGATATACTGTTTTATTGGTTTATTACAAACTTTAATAGTGCTTGTCGTCCTGGTCTTGATGTCGCTCTGCTCTAAACTTCACTGTTAACACTTGCCCTCTCTGCGGCTTTAGACCACAATCCAGAGGAGATTTATTGCATCATATCGGTTTCACTGCGTTTGATGTGTTTATTGTCCGCCGAGCTCTGACACACAAGCGGAGCCCTCAATGCTGCGGCAGCTGCTCATGCTCCAGGAAACCACTCAGAAAACGACACAGAGGTTTTCTCTCCACTCAGCAGAGGCGCTCACTAAATATTTGTTGCTGATGTGGCTTTTCATGCAGAAGAAGGGGATCAAATCTTTACCCGAGGAAGGTCACGATCTGGGATTTATCTGTGTAAATGTCATGATAAAACTTGAATGATACGATGAAAACAACGTGGAAGATTACGGACACACAGTTTAGCCACTTTACAGCCTGATCGTACGTTTATTTCCTCTTTCTTTGCTCTGTTTGAAATCATATCTTAAGAGGCTCTTCTGTGTTTTTGCTTCACAACCTGAGAGGCGTTCAAGGACACTGCTGCTGATCATGATTTCGGGGCGCTGCGGTCTTCAGCTTTCAGAGTCGCTTACAGCTCGCCGAATAACGGTTGTTTTTATGTGTTTTGACAAAGAAAAACAGACTCACTGCTGGAGCAAAAACGGGCTTAAGGATGTGGTTTAAGCCTCCACTAAAATTTAAGATCAATGCAAAAGACAACAAACCGTTATGGATCTGTTTTGAATCAATCGTTCTTTTAATCTCTTTCCACTTAATGATCAAAAGATTTCTTTGTAAGATTTTTTTAAGATTATACCATTGAAATATTATTTGCTTGCATTTCATTATTAAGAAAAAGTACAATAATTTAAATAGAAAACATTAGAAAAATAGAAATATGATGATTATGAGAAAAATATCTTTCTTCGACAAGTAAAAGAGTTCTCATTTGTTGCACAGGCGACAGTACAGTATGGAGACATGATAATATAATAACATGAACTATATGCATTTGTGTACAACACAATAATTCACTGCTATTATTACTTATTGTTAAGTTATTGTTTACTGTTATTTCCCAGCTACGAACCCTAAGAAAGACTTTTGTCCTGTTTATTCAGCTCAGAATCGGCAAAAACTAAAACTAAAAAAAAAAAAAAAAACTAATTTAAAACCGTTAACTCTGATTTATTTACCATTTAGCAAACTTAATTCATGTTTTCTGTAATACAGCATCTTAAAACTGACTATATAACAAAATGAAAGTCTTTGCATCTTCATTTTTCTGTTAAAAAAAAAAAAGTTTTTTTTTCTTGTAACTGCACATTTTGCTCCTCCACTGCTCCCTTCACCTTCCATCCCCAAACAGCGATCACACGCTCCGCTAACAGCAGCCACATGTTAACAGAGCGGCACGAAGTGGTTTTACTCGTCCTCTCACTGGAAATCCTCTTAACCACCGTCTCATGTCCTCTGATTCCTCCAGGTGCCCTTCCTTATCTGAGGCCCGAAATCACCTGACGGACATATTTTGTGTGGGACACTCCTCAGACGTGGACCAAATTTTTTATTTTTCAATGTTTTTTTTTTTTTGTTTTGTTTTTGTGCCAGGATGCATTCTTTCTGCTGCAGGATATTAGCCGTGTGGGGGAGAAAATAAAGGGACCGCAGAAGGAATATCGAAGCAGCAAAAAGTGACTCAGAGTCGTCGAAAATCTGTGGACTTGTCTCCGAACGGCCGGTGGAAGGAGCGAGTTTACACGTCCGAGCGCCACGTGAGCGCTTGTAAAATTCCAAGTATCTCCAAACGAATCCCCCGAATCGTAATGGGAGGGGGGGTGGGGGGGGTTGAAAAGGGCTTTGTTGATTTTATTGCATTTATTTGAGATGTCCGCATCCCACACATGTAGAGAAAGTTCCAGAGGGAAGGAAAACAAACGCCGGCCAAACGAATCTGCGGGCTCGGAGCGTATCCGACGCTGTAATGTACGCCACAGCTGTACTGCAGAGAAAGTTCATTCAAACATTCCTCCCCCCTCCCCCCTCCCTCCCGCTCCTCGCTTTACCTCCCTGCCCCTTTCGGTCCCAGTGATGTTTTGGACGGCGGGGCCAAAGACCCCCGGCCTTTTGTAGTCTTTCCAACTCGATGGAGGTCAAGGGGCGACTTCAGGGAAAGTGACAGATGAGAGAGCGGCGGCGAGGTGGCTTTAGAGGAGGGGAGGGGACCAGTGAGATCGATCACAGGGTTTAAAAAAAAACAAAACAAAAAAAAAGAAACCCTTTAAAGATCCTCTCAAAAAAAAAAAAAAAAAAAAAAAAGAGCCACTGGGTCACAAGTCACGAGTGAGAGACACTCGAGAAAGCGAGAGAGTTTCAGAGCAGAGGCAGCCATTCCTCCCAGCTGACCAGAAGTGCAATATCAGATGTCGAAGAGTCAACCTCGCTATTGAAACAGTAAGAAGAGAGGGAAAAAACTCCCGGAGTCTTACGGAATGCTCTGGATTCAGACTCTGGATCCAGTTTGGGACGTTGTAAAGGGACAACATGTGTGCCTTTGAAGGTTTCTGGGTCCAAAACAAAACAGGAAACACTGTTTGTACAGTACCAGCTCGCCGAGGACCAACATCCAATCAAGGGAAAGTCAAGGAATGACAAAGCCAAAATTACTTCTTTTTTTAATTCCAAACCCTGATTTCAGAAAAGTTGGGATGTCTTGTAAAATAAATACAAAGATTGTGGCAAAGTTTCAGTTATTTAAAGCTTCTGTCTTCCACTTTGGAGCTGATTCTGGGTCACACAGATCCTCCCCCGAGAGGCCGAAGATGAGATTTCAGGAAAACCCTGTGAACAGTAAGGACTGAGCCAAAAACAGTACTCAGTGGTCTTGTTTCCTAAAAATAACACATAAATATTCACATTTGTTGCAGGAAACTAGTTCTAGGAAAGGATAACAGGATTGTCAAGTTCTTCACCATGAATTGTGAAGCATGATGTTAATTTTGGTCAATTTTGACCATTAAAAAAAACAAAAAACATTTAATTTATTAATTAATTTTAACAATGCCCGATGAAGAAAGCACATAATATAATATTATTTTAATGAGTGCTATGTAAAGGGTCAAGGCGCGGTGCATTAAAACATGATTTTGTAGCGGAAAGCACTGCTTTTGAAAAAACACAATGGAGAGAAAAAGTTGTAATAATGAAACGGACTGAAGTAGAGAAGTGTCTGTCAGCGACACATCACACTCAGAAGATTGTTATATTACAGCAACAAAAAAACAAACCAAGTGAATAAAAGTACAACAGCTGTAGGAAGGGTTTTTTTTTTTTTTGGACATTTCTTTATATTTCTCTTATTACGACAGTATTTTACTGCTGTGGCCTGATTGAAGATGAATTCAGGATGTCAGTGGCCTTATTGCATATGCTCACTCAAAGACTTAAGAGTTACACATTTTGTAAAACTCAGCCAGTGTCTGCAGAAACGCCTTTTAAAAATGCATCTCTTACTTCATTTTCAAATTTTACATCAAATCCCAACTTTTCTGGAATATTGCCTGCATTCTGTCTTAATACTTCATTTTTTTCTTTACTTCACTGTGTTTTCTTACATTTTACGAAACACAGATAAAGTTTCCAAAACATTCCAGCGGTATTTATAAGGACCAGAAATCACTTAAACAAAAAAAAAAGTCAGCAAAAAGCATGTAAAAGCACTCCAGTTGTCAGAATGAAGCAGTCCTTTCATTCCCTTTTGATATATAAATATTTTTTTTGTATTATTTGACAAAGCGATATGACATAATGTCATGTGTACGACCGCATTATCACTACTATTTATAATAAAAATTCAACTTTTTCTGAATATAGCTGCTGTCTTGTTGGCTTATTTTGGTGCGGGGGGGGGGGGGGGGGGGGGTGGATTCTGTTTGAATGGAGGCTTTGTGTTTATTTTGGGAGAAAAGGAGACAAATGTGTACTTTTTGTTAAAGGGGCTGGCGGTGGTGGCGGTGGTGGTCGGGGGGGCACTCATGTGAGCCGCCTCCCAAAATAGGTCGACTTCGACTGGAGCTGGAGAAGGGGAATCACCAGATGTTGGAGAGTCGACACCAACAACAACAACAAACTTTCTCATGGTTGGCTGACTGTAAAATGCTCATGACATCTGCGCTGGTGTGTGTCAAAGCACACAAATGCGCACGCATATACGAACACACACGTAATCAATGCTACTGTAACAAACTAGATTTTGTTTTACCACATTCAACAGGCCATACAGCTCTTTTGGACAAACAGTGACGCCCCCAAAACCTCTGCAACACATCGACGGCTACACACACACACAGAACCCCATCTGTGTGTGTGCGTGCACCACATGCATTGATGTATTATATTGGCTTATAGTGTTTTTTCTGTGTGGATGTGTGTGTTCATGCAGCCCGAGGGCATCACGCCTAATTATAACATTCTTCTGATTAATCGTGTCTGCGTGCAGGCCTCAGACGGGTGGAGGCACAGTGTGTGAGCACACACGCACACACACACACACACACACACACACACACACACACACACACACACACACACACACACACACACACACACACACACCGCAGCTCTCTATAAATACAGCCTGAGTCAATAACAACGTCCCAGGATCACTCACAGTCTTGTCAGCTCGGTTTGCTCCACCACCAATAATTCGGCCAATCAGAGAACAGCGAGGCATGCACGCCGACACACACACACACACACACACACACACACACACACACACTGTTTGCTTTCTTAATCAGTTCATTCCATTAACGATGAAGACAAATCACACCTGCAGACATTACTTTTATTAATGAACGCCCCCCTCCACTGAAAAGGCCATTATTGCCACACACACACACACACACACACACACACACAGAAATATTTTAATGACATGTCATACAGTCATATAATGACACATTTAAAGGAGTTCCAAATAAAATAAACTTTTTTTTTTAAGTTATGGGATTTTTCTCTCAAAAAGTACCATTGGCTTGAATTCTGACTATTGATGTAATGGAAGTCATATTATTTCTTTCTATAGCAGGAAGAAAAGGAAATAGTTTAATAAAAGTAAAAAGGAGTCACATGACAAGTTTTTAGACAACAGTGTGCATTACATTGCATCCCTAACTGAAGTCATTTCCTATATATTGCTACGATTGTTTTTGTTAATATAAGCTTCACTATAACATGTTTATTACGTTGTTGTAAAGTTTTTGGTAAAATAAAATGAGAATTCATAATGACAGGACCTAAGCGTTGTAAGATTTTCCATATTTCCACAACACAGAAGGTTTTTATGTTCCGATAAGTTTTTTGAGATACGTTGTTTGCGTTTTACACATTTCACTATAGAATGTGACCGGCGCGATTTATTACTATAGCATGAGATTGACACCATAATGTATGAATGTTATGTTAACGTGTGATAAACTGTTGAGCTAATAATTTAAAAGTTTTATCGTTGGTTTTATTACAACATCATGATGTTATAATGAGGGAAAGCAATGATAATATATCAAGAGACTGTATTAATATGGTGATCATTTATGCATTCTCATCAAAGTAATACATTTGTAAGGCTTAGCGTTGTCCAGATGTCTTTTCAGAATTATCTTAACTTGCAGTGATTTCTTCTTGGCTTCCATCCTGAATAATCCTGTTTCAAAATAAACTCCCACCAAGCACCTTTATACAACTGATTTTAGAAAGAAAAACATTTCTAACGTGAAACCTGCTCTCCCACAGATGCTCCCTGTCTCTCTGCCTTGTTCTCACACACAGACACACACACACACACACACTAGGAAACACTCCTAGCCTTGTACAAGCATGTGATCCGGTAACTCACATCTTAGACGGCCCCCTGGGTCAAAGAATTTGTTTTTTTCCTCGGCATTGTGATCCAACATGACCTCCAGATCACGCCAGCAGCTGCTTCTGTCATTCTGACATTGTGTGTGTGTGTGTGTGTGTGTGTGTGTGTGTGTGTGTGTGTGTGTGTGTGTGTGTGTGTGTGTGTGTGTGTGTGTGTGTTTTTTGTCTGCCATGTGTCTTGCAGCTCTTTGTGACATATTTGGAGTGACTTTGAAATAATCTGGCTGTAAAAGAGAAAGCGGTTGTTAACATGGACCGAGGAGGGTTTTGGGTTTGAGTCCGATGAGCAGCTGGCCGGTGTTGGCGTGTTCTCCCTCCGTCTGTGCGCCTTCAGCCCAGATGTTCCATCTTAGAGAGGGCAAACCAAGTCCGCCCAGATATGAATGAACTGGTCTGTCCACACTGAGTCTTCTGTAAACTCTCTTTTTTTTTGTGTCATGGTGAACACAGCAGGTACTTTATCATTTAGTCACCAGCTCTGCATCAATCTAGGTCGCTTACATCAATTCAGTATTTATACTTTCCTCTTGTCATTAAATGAAATACTGAAGGCAAAGTATTAACACATATATAATGCAATGCAAACCCATATGTTGATAAAAATGGAAGACAATAATGAATGGTACTATAGGTAGGCATGGACTCAAAGCTAAATCATTGTCATTTATGGATTATATGATTTTTTTGAGATATTTTCTGTAGCTCTCAAACAGAGTTGAAGTTTGTTGAGCGTGTCGGTGTCGGCCACCCTCAGCTTGCAACAGAAGATCAGGCTCAAAATCTCATTCTCAGACAAGACCTTCAGCACAGTGCAGCAGATGTTGAAGGACCTGAAAAGTCATAGAAGGCTGCGTCTCGTCTTGCAGTTTGTGTTCAGTATGAAATGACTGTAACTTATGATAAGTCCTCATGTCATGATTCCAGTTAATTATTCAGTTACTAACTCAATTCGATCATCCATTTTTTGCTTTTGTTTATTTAAACTTGCCGATCGGTCTGGAAAGGTCTGGACTGCGGCACAGCACAGTGGCACAGTGGTTAATCTCACCTCACAGCAGCTGTGGATTTGAATCTGGACCGGGCCTTTATGTGTGGAGTTTGCATGTTTTTCCTTGTTTCTCTGAGAAGTCTGGTTTCCTTCCAAAAACATGCAAATGAAGGTGTTTGCCTTTGTCTGCCCTGTGATGGACTGATGCATGCTGCCTTTGCCATTCATTAGCAGGGATTGGCTCCAACGTCACATAACCCCGAACTGGATAAAGCTGAACAAAAGATTAATGGATGAATGCGATTACTTTGGAAATTTGAGGAGCAGAGAAGGACAAACATTCCAATTTCTTGCACTCAGCTCACTGAAAGCTGTTTAATAACCTACATGACAGCTGGTTGACCTCAGAAAGGCATCCTTCATGGACATGTCCACAACATGGGGCAGCTGTAGAACAACAGGTCGTTCATATTCACCCTGACAATGAGTCAAGGTGTTCTAGATGAAGACACTGATGTAGAAATTGCCATGGACGGTGTGCCAGCATCTAGTGTGTGCTGTTCAAAAGTACTGTCATGGTAAAGCATGTAATAAAAATAAAATACATTTAAAACTTCACAAAATCAGGAGGCGATACAAACAGGTTACCATACGACCTCAACTGGTTCTTCCCAATGGGGAGAAATCGATATTTTCTGGGTTCTTCTTGGACAGCCACAGTTCTCACAATTTCCCAAAAAACTGAGGCGCAAAACCTCATTCAGATGTTTCTTTTCTTTTCTTTTTTTTTTTTTTGTATCTACAATTTCACTCTTTCAGTCCTGACTCAAAGTTCATGACCGTAGGGAAGAATTTGGATGTAGAACGACTGGTAAACAGAGATTTGCTTCTCTACTCAGTTCCTATGAAACAGCCACATGCTCCTCCTTCCTGATAAGATTCCAAGATACCAGTTCTATTTGTTAGACTTTGCCGCAAGTGTTTAAAATGCCAAGAAACTCTCCACTTGTTCCTGTGACCTCTGCAGCACTGCACTCCTCGTTCATGGAGCTCTTCCCTGGGGTTGCTAATCCATGAACGCTGGGATTGAAAGATCACCACACTCTCCTCTCGTCCTCTAACACAGCGTTCAGATTGATTCCAGTCACAAATCCAACACAAGTATCAGCAGGTTGATCTCTACCAGGTCCCAGGGTGCTGCGTTCCAGTAAAGTAGCGTGCAAAAAGAACACAGGTATTTTCAGGTGTTCCCTGCATAATTTGCACATAATTACTGCTGTTGTTAATGTGCCCAAGTCCACTCATTAAACATCATTTGTCCTTTCTGCACAACAGGTGAAAAGAAGCCTTTGGGTCCTTCTCCTCCACAACACCGCTCTGTCACACAAGCCCGGTACACACACTTAACCCCTGACACTTCCCTGCGTTCACACACTCTGTCATCACAGGTCTCGGCCGCTGCTGACCTGGGCTCGAGCACATGCTGGGGACAACTTAACCTCTGCTCCTCCGCATGGAAAAACACACCAGCAGGGAGGGAAAGCATCAGACGGGAGGGATCGCGGCAAATCGGGCCTTTTGTCATCACACATGGATGCAATGCATTATTATTAACATTTTAAGTGTCTTGTATGATCCTGGTGTGAAGACATAAAGAGGCTTCCAAAGGTTCTCATCGGACGGCAGTCCCTTATAACAACACTGTCAAATTTATAACAAATGATTTAACATAAACAGGACCGCAAAGTCACGTTGTTTCTCGCTGGCGTCTTATTTCTATGCGTACTCTCTTCCATGCAGATGTAATCATGTGACCCATGTTGGTCTCCTTTCAGTTCAAACATTAATGTTTAGCTTCATCCCCCGTAGCTCTAGATTAATGTTAGCAGAAGGTATGTTATAAAACCTTAGCCGTCACGGTTGATGTTCCAGTGACTGATCCATCGCGGAGCATCACTTCTCGGCGGAGGTACGGCGAGCCGGGAGCCCGTTCTGTTCTGCCCGGACAGACTCGATCCATTTTGCTCAGAATCACATGATGGATAAAAGCCGACGTGAGGGCAGGAAGCAGACAATATGTACAGTGTTTAGGATGTCTGGTAGCGGAAGCCGCGCTCGGCGTGTGTGCGCTCCGCGGCTTGCATATGTTTCTCGGCCGAGGCGGAAGACGCTCGGCAGACGCTGACGCACATCAGAGGGAGAGGGAATCGGCTGAAGGAATGAAGTCAGACAGGAATTTTTAGGAAATGATGGCGAGCAAAACAAGAACAACGTGGCTCCGTCAATACCGCCGGCCTGTGTGTGTCTGGGCGTGTGTGTGTGTGTGTGTGTGTGTGTCTGTGCGTGTGTGGGTTTAGGTGAAAAAGCTCCAGGAAATGGTATGATGAGTTCAGGACCTCCTCTGTGTATCACAGACACAATAACAAATCACTGGCAGGAGCGAGCAACTTGGAACTTTCATATTGTAAAGGCCACAGACGACAATAAGTAAATGCGACTAAACTGTCCTACGACAAGGAATATTTTAACGGGAAGAGGTAAGAGCATGTCTGAATTTGAAGTTTGAGTCTTTCTAAGGGAAAAAAATGCTTTGAGTCGATCTCAGTGTAGATCACAGAAAACATTCTGAAACTGCGCACCAAAAGCATTTTAAGTAGCTTTTCTGCACATGTGCGAGCAAATAGATCATAACAATGGCTGCCTCCAGAGTGTCATGACTCCCTGTCCATATTCACCTGGATCTTGGTAGTTTTATAGATGAGGGTCACCTGGAATAGCAATCCAACTCCGCCGTCTGAGCATAAGAAAGTGTGTGTTCTTGCCATTGTTGTTTATTTACATGTTCTCTGCACATGTGTGGTTTCAGTACAAAAACAAACAACAGCCCCCACTAGTGGCTCGGCATGCTAAGTACATCATATTCAGCTATTCTGCTGTCGCTGTGTGAACGGACATCATTTTCAAAATATTGTTTAGTTCGTAAATCGTAATTTAAGTTTTTCCTGAAGCAACAACACAAAAGATGCATTTTCACTTAAATTGTTGTGTGAACAGGGTCTTAAGCTGTTATGAATATAGTAAAACTAGCCAAAATCACAGTTATTGCTAGAAGTTTGAAAATAAAAGTTACATTATTTGTCTGATTTCTGTGATTATTGTCACTGAAGAACAATAATTTTTTTCTGTGCTTTCCACAAAGAATACCTTATCACGACTTACTACACATTTACATGTGAAGAACATTACCGAATTTATATCTGGTGGAATGTGGCTGAAATGGCCCGCTGTCACAGAAGGATTGTATTTTTGACTTGTGGGTGAATGTCTGCAAATTACTGTGATGAACATCTTGTTTATTCATATTGAACAGTAACAGGAAATTTCTAATATAGTCTGATATAGATCAAAAAGCAAGTTTCAACAAGTGCCTGTTGAAAATAGATAGCAGTGAGATAGCAGCTACATTTCTTACATGCACACCTAACCTTCGTCTTGTAACACCATGTGTCCTGATTCCTTCATTTGGAGTTTTTCACGAGGAAATATGATTAAATCAAAATAATTTACTTTTTGCAAAAACCTTGTGTTTCATTTTTCAATTTGTGAATTGTTCTTAGGGTTTTGTGTATCTTATTTTGTGTCAGGCAGTTAAAAAAGACTGTTCTAATTCCCAGGTGTTAAGTACATGAATCTGAAGGGATTTTCTTAGTTGGGTAATTGCTTTTCCAACTGTTTTGACTGGATTGTAACCAGCACGCTCCTGCTCTCTTAATGTGTTTAATAAATCAAAATACAATGTTCAGCATTGCAGTTGTGAGTAGTTTTGGCACTGTGGAGAGGTGGAAAGTCCTGCTGGAAAAAGAAAATCAGCATTTCCATGTTGCTTGTGAGCAGAAAGACGCATGACGTGCTTCAAAACCTCCTGGGACAGACTGGTAGACCCTGTATGAGGCTGATCGCAGCACCCATGCTCTGTCCAGTAAAGCTAGCAGGTTGCTGGTCATCTATTCAGTAGGCAGACGTTAGAATTTGAAGATCTTGTAGAAGCTTTTTTTCCTAAAACTTATTAGGTCAAAAGCAGAAATCACAATCTGTTCTTCCTTCATGAGCACATTTGGTTCATGAGGTTTGGAAATATGTTGTACACAGGAGAAGTTCCCAGAAGTTGAGGATTCAGATTTGATGAGATTGATGGGTAACTCAGGAAGATGGATTGATGAGTAACATCTCCATAGTACATCGATGATACAGTCAAAACTTACTGTCGTACCTGAGTTCAACCCTTTGTTTGCCACATGTCACACAGTGCTGGAGCTAATAAGCATCCGTGGTTTGAAAACTTTACTCTGTACAGGTC
This sequence comes from Salarias fasciatus, assembly GCF_902148845.1. NCBI lineage: Eukaryota > Metazoa > Chordata > Actinopteri > Blenniiformes > Blenniidae > Salarias > Salarias fasciatus. The sequence goes on along the minus strand of NC_043758.1, from coordinate 26,861,736 downwards.
TGAAAGAACAACTTTTATTTATTTTCTCCTTCTTGATGAAAGACATCTCCAGTTCCTGCATCAAATTATCGCTTGTCCCTTAAATTATACTCAAATGCTAAGACAACAAAAATCCTTGTTTTGGATGCTCTCACGATTTCTCTTCTCTCTCTTTACACACTTGCAAAGAGAATGAAAATATCTGTGGCCCCTGACTAGTTATGCTAATGCAATTGGTTTTATGTTGCCTTGATGAAAAAAAAAAGAAATAAAAAAACTACACCAACAAAGAATGTGCCCAGATTAAAACACAACAGAGAACCACAATTAAAGGACAGACTAGAGCATGACAAACCAGTCAAACCAATCCCAAAGCGCCTGCTGTGTTGCTTAATATTCCCTCATCAAGTCAATAGCAGAGTCGTCTTTGAGGACAGTGACAGGAAAACCCCATTGTTATTACTCCAGCTTCAGCTGGATGTGAGCGTTGGACCGCCGTTACCGTCATATTCCAAAGACGGCGGTAATTACAGCGTCAGCAGGGGAAACTCTGGGCTGCACATGGTGTTCAAAGTGAAAGGTGGTTCCATCGAGTGTCTGCCAGGGATAATTCAGGGAGAATTGGAAGTAAATATGTGATAATAATTCTGATCTCCAAACAAATTTCACAATCTGTCCGATGTTGAAGGCAGAAGTAAGGCAGCGTTTCATTTCGATGCAATCTTATTTTCCATTTCCAACCAAAAACCAACAGTTGTCCCACATGTGGGTTTGCTGTCAAGTCAAAGTTAAGTTCTGAAGTGTATCTGAGCTTATATTCCAACCGGAGTTTACTGTCTGCCTATCAGGGAGACATGTCGTCAACCCACAAGTGGTTTTGAACAATCTCCATTTCCATCAAAAATCAAGCATCTGTCCAACGGTGGAGTTTGTTGTCACACCAACTTTTGGGTTTGATGTGAAATTTATTTTTCATTCCAACCAAAATTTAAGTGATATGTCCAAGTTACATGATATCACGCACACGCATTCACTGCATACAGTTCCTGCTTGATTGTATGTTCATAAATCTTTGCTCGCACCAAATCTGATACCACAGATGAAAATACTGTTTTTGTAAGTCACTGTTTCAGAGTGTTGTAACAGGACTTTTTTTTTTTTTTTTTTTTTTTTTTTTTTTTTTGAAGAAAACTAATTTCTTTAACGAAGTTAAGTTGGTGTATAATTATTGTACCTTCATATTTTTTGGGTGGTGGTTTAGGGACCTTGCTGACATTAACTTTCCTGACTGAGATTTGGTGTTCGTTCAGGATTTGAACCCTTTTGTTAAAAGGGAATTAATGATAAAATCCAACATACAAAGGCCAAGATAAACATGGCAACTTAGTGCTCATTGATTGGAGGCTCAACAAACCTCTGCTACGTTAATCAAAACAAGGTTGTCGGGACAATTTTACACCAAATGAAATACATTGAAAATGATTCAGTTAACGAAGAAGCTAGCTTCAGCTAGCCAAACTAGCATCGCATGAACAAACTCATGACTTCAGCCGCTTTTTGACCTGGAGTGAAATTAATAACTGATCTGATTAGACTGAATTCAACATAAAAGAACTGCAAATTTAGCCGCTTTTAGAAGTTAAATACAAAATATGAACATGGAGGGAATTCTGACATTCCTCCGCTAAGTTAATAAACCTTCATGGTTTTCTAGTGTTACTCCAAAATGGAAGTCACTTGTTGTCACATTGCAAGTTTAGATTTGTTGTGATCTCTCTTTGTTTGACCATTTATAAGTCAAATCACAACCCTAGGCTTCATCAATTTGCCTCGTAAAACACAATCACCTCCGAGCGGTCCGGCTGAGGCCGCCAGGTTTGGCCCCGCAGACCGAGGGCAAACTGGCAGAACCCCGTGGTCTCGTCATGCCAACGAGTGTGAAAACCGAAAAGACAAGCGGAAGAAAGCCAGCAATTAAAATGCAGAACGAATTAAGAGGAAGAGAAAGGAGGAGTCAAAAGAAAGGACGCACAGAGGAAAAGTTGGTTGTAATTTGCACACGTATCCGGCTACGAGGGCGTGGCGCGCAGGGCTTATGGCGATTGAGGTGAAATTGGAAATCTCTAAGTGAAAAACAAAGACGGCTTTGCGACTTCCACTTGAAGAACAGGCAGGGATTTGGTGAAGCAGACGGACCGAAGCAGATGGAAGTGATGGATTTCTGGACGGATCCCTCTCTCTCGAAGAAATACAGCAGCTCAGTGGTTGGATGTTGGATGGTGGGAGCTGGGAGGTATGCAAAGTGTTTTTTTTTTCTTTTCTTTTTTTTTTTTTTTTTTTGAAATTAGAGGTATGGTATGTGATGTAAAACGCTGGAAGTGGGAAAGCAGCTGAGGCTGTCCATTGGCCATGAATCAGGGAGAAGCACCGTGAAGCTGCGGCCCTCACAGAAGCCAGATGCGCCCTTGGATCCACACTGGATGGGCACACACACACACACACACACACACACACACACACACACACACACACACACACACACACACACACTGGATGGGAACAGATAGGCTCTTGTGTCCAAATCATTTATCACAAAACACTAAAACATCTATAAACTAAGTGGAAAAACTATGTAGTAAATATGTACATAATGTTCACAAGATATAACTTTTTTTTTTTTTTGCCATTTGGATGCAGTTTAAAGGTTGAATGCCATCTTTTTCTACCATGTGGAAGCTGGATAAATGACAAAAAAGAAAATTACTTCAACATATTTGTTATTCATATTAAAATGGTATTTTATTATTTCCTTTCATGAAAACCAAAGATTTTCTATTATTCAATGAAAAATTGTTTTGTTGTATGTCCAGGATATGGCTCACATGCTAGCTGTACTCAAAAACAAAATCGAACGAGCTGCCTTCTTTTATTGGCTAACCTGTCTTTGTTTGTGGTTTTTTGTTACTATCCTCATAATTAAATGTCCATGATGATGAAGCCAATCAGAACATCCTGAATGTGGAGTTCTGCTGTGAACATCCTAATAGAATCGAAGGGACCTGCAGTTCAGCGACTGGTGATCATGAGTATCAGGTAGTGTTGTTCTGACTCCTGAGGTTCCACGTTGACTGTGATCTGTGCGCCAGACAATGATCTCTCTGTAAACTTCTGCGGACGCTCGCAATCACGTCTGTAAACATTTCCACGACTCTTAATGAACGCCTCTGCCTCAGACCATCGTCGCTCAGATTACTGTGGCGGGATTTGGTTTTTGTGGCGGTGCATAGCTAATAAATGCAGTCCACGAAGGCAGAACAAAGACCTTTAACACGAGCGAAACTGAGCAGATGCTCGGCCTCTGAACAGAATCGGAGCAGTTGGGCTGAACTGGTTCATGGAAACTGGCTCTCAGTTGTCCTCTGCTTCATGCTTCAGGCGTTTGGGAGCTCTGTGAATTGTTTCCCGCCCATTGTGGACAGTGGCAGAGCAGGTACAGTTTACCTAAAAGAGATTCATGATTTTTCTCCAGCTTCAACACTGAAGACACTCATTAATGCGTTCAAATCTTTAAACCTTTGAATTGAAACATGAGCTCAACACATCTTCCTGTACAGACACAAACTGCTTGTAACTCAGCTGCATTAGTTTCATTTTGCTATTTAGAACTGTGGAATTTTATTTTTCTTTAAATTGTTTTACGCTCTACATTTTTTGCCATTTAAGTGTTTCCTTTTGAAATTATTGGTGATTTTTGCTATTTTACCAGTTTTAGCAGTTTCTACAAATTTTTCCCTATTTAAACATTTTGTTTGTGTCTTTTGGCGGCGGTCTTAGCCATTGTAAATGTTTTGCTTGGTTTTGTGATTTTAACTTTTTTTATATTATTATGTTTGAATTTATTTCATTTAACAGATTTTTTTGTATTTAAAATGGTTGAAGCTGTTTTAGCTGTTAAATTTTAGCCATTTATTGCAACTTTGAAAGTTTCTCCGTCGTTAACTTTTTTCCTTTTTTGCAGCAGTTTTTTGCTTCTTGAGGCTTTTTTTTTTTTTCGTAAGCCATCACTCATCAACAGTTTTTGCATTTTTAACAATTTGAGCCATTTTGACATGCTTTTGAATGTCTCACATTTAACTTTTTATCTGGAATTTTCACCTTTTTTATTTTAGTGTATTGGGGGTTTTTTTCCAAATCATTTTTTCTTATTTAAGTAAGAACAATTTTGCCTTTTCTAATCATTCTAGCATTTTTAGATAATTTCAACAGTTTTTTTCTTTTGAATAAAAAAAAAATCCACTGCAGCTCATTTTAAAATGTTAGCATTTTTTTAAATTTAACTTTGGGATTTTTTTGTTGTTTTAATTGTGTGTGTGTTTGTGTGTGTGTTTTTTAATAGTTTCTATCAATGTGAGCTGTTTTAATCTCTTTATACTTTTAGACGGGTTTTCCTCTGTAGCTGTTTTCGGTTTTCATAGTTTTGACTGTTTTAACTTTTAGAAATTTCAGCTGTTTTTATCCACTTTAAAAAAGGGGGATTTTTTTTTCTTCTTTTACAGAATTTTGTTAAAGCTCATAGAGACTGAAGATCCATGTGTGGCTCCAGAGCTGCAGGTTGTGGGGCACTAGATGAAGGGTAATACAGGCCGGCAGTCCATCACAGCACAAAGACAAAACCAGTTAGCAGACAGCGATAAATCAGTGAGGCAGTACAACATCTTTAGCGTCTGAAAATTCAACCCATCACATGTTTTGAAATCCTTTGACAAATGTTTCCTTCATGAAAGTCAGCATTCATGCTGCTGTGCTGCAGAGAAACTGAGAGAAAGATTTCTTCAGTTGGAGTCCTTATCTCTGGCTGGCCAATCGCTGCATGAAATCCAACAAGAACCTTAACAAAATTAGCGTATTAAGAAAAACCGCTGTGATAATGCTCCCTTTTCATGGTTTCAAATCAAAGTCTCCAATTGTGCATCAGGACAGTCTGACACATACTCAGTGTGTCTGTGAAGGAAATTCACTGCTCAAGAGAGACCTCTGCTGGTCCAGATGGAAACTGCCTCAGCTCTCACACACACACCATTTACCCCCTGAAGAGAGCAATGACTGCACTCTGTGTAATGTGCCAGATTCAACTGTAAGATGTTGTTGAAGGATATTTTACACTTAAATGCTTTTAAAGCAGTGCAAATAAATGCAGTTATTTCACAGTTTAATGCCATTTACTGTTGAAAATCAACACTATTATTTATCGATGACCCAAAGTCACACAAACCCTCCTATCTGCATGCAGCAACTGAAATGGAACCAATATTACATATACAGAATTACATAACAGAGTATATTCCAAAACTGTGACTCCTTAAAATTATTCTTGATAAAGAAAATGTTTTTTTAGTTTTCACCTCACCTAAAAATACAAAATAAACACTTATATGAACAATTTCTTCTGGTTCTCAAGTAATAAATTGATGTTACTAATGTCAGTTAAGAAAACATAAAGAGATGCACCAACTAATAGTTAACTAAAACTAATAGTTAAACTAAACTCTGGTTGAGTCTGATCTCACCACACAGCAACTTTCATTTCTTGTTTATGCCTTTTATTTAAGGAAGAATTGTGTTTTCAGTTTAAAAGACATTATGAACTAACTTCAAAATGTACATATGACTGGTGTATTAAGTTGGTAAATATGTTTTATTGATCAATGCCAGTCAGCCAGCTATCATAGTTAAATTTGCCTTTCTGAAATTCTAAGTTCTGCTCACCTGTCATTAAAACTGGATTGGCACCATGGCAGTACAAACAGGTTCCACAGGTGGTTTAAAGAAATTTGTTGTAAAGGAGTTGGACTCATTGGTGGAGGAAGTTATAAAACATAATAGAGGATTACAGTAAAGAAATCTGAATGTGTAAGGAACAAAAATAAGAATGAAAGAAAAATGCAACATGGGAGATGATCTGGTCAAAGCTGTAGGAAAAAAACAAAACAAAACAAGAGAAATGAAAGAAAATGATTTGATTTCATTTTGACCAAGGGTTTAATGTCTATAAAAAAAAAAAAAGGTGTGGAGGGCCAGCTGAGAAAATGACTCACACTGCATTAACAGCAGCATTAAAGGGGCTGTATCATGCTTTTTTAGCTAGTCCACACCCTAGAAATTGCATTAACATGGTTATATTTTATTTTTGGCGCTAAGGAAAAGTCATTTTGTGTGAAATAAAAGATTTTCTGGGGCTAATTCTGAAACCCGGAAGAAAGCCCGCTCTGTTTCACTGAAAATCCCGCCTCTCCCCCTGTGGACTTTGACTGACAGCATACTTCAGCCAATCAGCGCTTCAAAACGAATACGCTGGCTAGCTTTAGCGCTTTAGCTCTAGCTTCTCTACACGCAAAGACACGCGAAAACGTCTTTTCCTGTTAGAAACTCACCAAGCGCAGACCCTTCAGACTCTTGCTCTTGCTTGATTGTTGCTTTCAGACGATGGTTAATGTTTATCTCCGTAATCGGAGTTACAAAAAGCAGCAACGCTGATTGCCGAGGGCCTGCGGAGGGAGGGGGGCTCAGGGGAGCCATCTTCACCGTGTGAAGTGAACGTGGGAAAACAGACCGTTTTCACGGGTGCGGGAGGGGCTGCCTCTCTGAGCAGCAGAAACACCAGGAAAGCTCAAACCCACAGGCACGTAGGAAAAAACGCTTTGGGGGTGTTTTTGGTGAGTACATAACTATATAACAAGGTTAAAACATACACAAAGTGAATTTTGCATGATACAGCCCCTTTAAGGCTGGCACTTTCAAGATAAACAATTGTTTTCATAATTTTTGAGCCAGATTGTGATTTGCACACAAATCTTTAGACAATAAAATCCTCGTAATGTGGTAAAAATGGAACACAGTTTAAATCTGAGTGTGAGAACTCTGGTAATGAGTGGAAATGGAGCCAATCCCAGCTGGGAAGAAGGGGGCGGGGCTAAATCAGGTCACATCTGCAGTGAAATGAGCACCACAAGATCACACTCTCACATTTGTACATGTGCTCTGTTCAATATTACCCAATACCAGAGGATCACACACACTCAAAGGGAGAACATGGAAACTCAACAGAGAATGGTCCCAGGAACAACCAGTGGTGTAAACGTTTTGGCCATTTTGAATGTAATCATTTGCCAGTGGTGCAACAAGATGTTTGAGCCAAATTTTGATGATTAAATAATTACAATGTTAGCTGATTATTACAATAATAAAGTACAATTAAAATAAATATTTGGACAATAATATAATAATACATATATATATGACTGCAAATGGATTTTCTGCAGTTTTATCGTTCATCAGGAATATGATAGTGGATGGCACAGTCTATATATTCACTGAGTGAGGATTCATACTGAGTGAAAATATGGTTGCAAGTTAATTTACAACATGACCAAGATGATTATTTTCCACTGTTACATTCTCAGTTGCTTCACTTCGAACTAATTAACTCAACAATCTTCTTGCTGTGAGCCAAAAGGGCCAAACCACCTCATGACCACAGCTATTGATTCTAAGATGGCAGCTTTCGGAGTCTCGCTCACATTACATGACCTGACAGTGTCGACCAGGGTGAGCGTATCCTTCCCACCGAGTCCCACTAGGTGGCAGCGATCACCAGCTGTTGACTCCTGCTCGTGAACCCATTAACCCCCACTTCCCACCCCAGAGTGGGAGAATCCTCAGCCTCCCTGCTCTGCAACACAGATATGAGGCCGTCTTATGCTGTTTCAACTCTGATGAGCTGTGCTGCCAGACTGGCCAGTGGGACGCTGCCGCATGTATGTTCGTGTCTGCAGAACGAAGCCGGTTAAGGAGAGTTTCCACCTCAACCCCCTCCTCATCCTCCTCCTCCTCCTCCTCCTGAAAGCCAGCACACACACTTGCACCTCCTCTTTGCAGAGAGCCGGTTTAGAGCTGCATGTATGTGGTCTCCTGGGCCCTGCCACTCTGCCCAGACTACTAATGCCCTACCTGCTCCTCATTAGAAAGTCCCGCTCCACCACGGCCATCTGCACCAGCTGGTTGGCAAAGCCGCTGCCAACCGTTTGATGTCAGGGAGGCGCTTGTGACGATGTCCCACCGTCAAACTACAAAGCAAAAAGCCCCCCATATCCCCCCCTTTTTGTTTAAAAAAACTTTGTCGTCTTTCTTTCTTATTGAAAAGGTTGAGAAGAGTCCTGATGTTTTGATCCAGGCTGGGGATGGCACCGGCTGAAGGGGCTTCACTCAGGTTTTTATACACAGTGTGAGCAGGCCGAGTGGTGCTGGATTTGTCTTGGCAGGTGCTTAAACAGAAAGTCGAAGAGGTGAGACGGTGGTAAACAGGGAGGAGGGGGAAGCACACAGAATGTAGAAAATGTCTTCCTCTTGCTGGGCTGTTCTGCAAGGTCAAACATGGGCAAATGAGCCAAGCTGACCACGAATAGCAGGACCTATGACAGTAATTACAGATTTTTGTTTTAAGCAACAATTCAAACATTTGGGTCAACTGTGGCTCGATTGGTTGAATGTTTTTTTTTTTGTTTTTTTTTTCACCATGTGTCACTTTAAGCATTTATAAGGAAGCTGCTACACCCCCACACAGGGGGAGAACATGCAAACTCCACACAGGAAGGCCCTGGCCCTGTACTGAAACCAGGACCTTCGAGCTGTGAGGCAGCGCTGCCCACTGCTCCACCGTGCAGCCCACTCTCCCTTCCACTCCAGCCTCCACATGAAAGCCTTTAGCGTGAGTGGCAGAGTCTTCCTCCCCCGCTGGCGGGCTGCCTTCACACGGATCAGGCTCGGCGCTGCTGATGCATTTCGGTGGGCTGTCGGACTGTGTTGAAGGTGAAGGGAATTGTGTTTGTGGTGCTCAGCACAGTGAAAAATTACACCTGAAAAATTCAGCAGCACCACCTCTTCCTTCAAGACACGCTGTCCTTGTTAGCGTGGATAATTCATGGGCCGCCCGGCTCTCCATTTCCTGGGTGATGATTTCAACAGGAGAAGCTTGAACCGACTCCAGGAAACTGATACAAATATTGTTTTATAATCAAGCGCTGAATCACTTGGGTTTTTGTTCCCTTTCAGCTTTATTATTTCTAGTGTGTGTGTGTGTGTATGTGTGTGTGTCAGTGGCTCTTGTGGCCCTCGGGGCAGGCAGACAGGATTTTGCCTTTGGAGGTGTGTGAGGTGGGTAAACATGTGTCTCCACACACCGGATGTGGGTAAATACATCCACGGGGTGCGGTGGGGCTGACACACGGCTGAGCTAATCCTGCTCTGCAATCTCTTCATCTACCTCTGTCTTCTCCTCCCCTGGCGGCTCGCCTCCTCCTCTTCCTCCCCCTCTTCCTCCTCCGTCGTTTCATCGTCCCCCCTCTTGTTTTGAAAAACAAAAAAGCCGAGGACGGAGACGGGCGGAGGATGAGAGGAGCGTCGGGAGGCAGCGCTTTTAAACGCAGTAATGGCCGACTCTCCATCACGCCGAGCCTCTCAGGTCCCTCGAAGCCGCCGGGCCCAGCAAGGCTGCCAGCGGCCCGCCGAAACATAAAGATGAATTAATCATCGACTTCTCCCCCTTCGTGCTCCTCCTTCCTCGCCGCTCCTACAGATACTGCTCCGTGACAGCATTACATTTCTGTCTCTGCTGCATCTCCCTCTTTTTTTTTTTTCGACACTCGGTCTTACCTCTTCCCCATCTGTCTTTGGCTGTCTCTGGCAGCTTAAATCTCCCCTCCTCCCGCCTCCAGCGCTGATGTGTAATGCTGACCCACTTAAACTGACGGAGGAGGACGGGGAGCGGAGCGGAGAGACGGGAGCATGGGAGCACCTAGCGTCTCTCCTCGTCTTCCTCTCTGCTCGTGTCCCACAGTGCCGTGTTTAAGGTAAATATTTTTACAGCTCCGCTCATCACAAGGACTTCTGGGACGACTCCCCCCACCCAGCTTCCAGCCACCTCACCGCCAGTTCAAATATTCATGCCCACTCCCGTCACTCCTCATCTCTCCATTACCCGCTGAGTTTAACCCCCACATCATGTCATCTCCGCTCCTGTCACTCCCACGCTCTCCTCTCTTTCCACCTCACATTTCACATCTTCCACACTTCAGCTCCTGTAACATCCCCCCCCCCCCCCCCCCCCCCCCCCCCCCCGGCCTGTCCACGTGGTACCGACCCCCCCCACCACCACCACCGCTGTACACGGTGTCAGGGTATGGAGAGCACTTCGCATGTAGTTAACACATCAGTGGCAGCGATATGTGTCTCTCTTGTGTATTTCAGCAGACAACACAGAAGAGGAGCAGGGCCACGTTTTCCTGGAGCTTCAGCAGGAACACACACAAATGTGTGTTAATGGAAGCTGAGGGAGGAGGGTAATAATGTGGGAGAGGACCATGCTGAGTCTCCCACTCTTTTTTCTGTAATAGATTTGAGTGCACACACCATAAGACACTTGACAGGGGTACAAGAGGTTGGAAAGAAAGAAAGCCACTCTTTATCTCTCCTCCACTGGCTGTGCTACCATGAACTAACAGTACACCTGAGGCCAGGGGTTATTCCAGTGTAGACGCACAAGAAGTCTAAGCTTGAACGTGAAACAAAGACACAGAACACCTGACTAGTCCAGAGATGAAAAGCAATTCAGGGTTGCCAAAATGATCTAACAGAAGTAGACGGAATGATGCACCTTGTTTCCTTAAATAAGAGTAAAAATTGTTTTCATGTAAAAATGCCTCCATGTCTTTTTACTTCCTGGTTCCCGGCCCCTCAATAAACCAACTAATAACTAACTAATCATACTTCATTTTTCTCTTTATGGAAATTCCATTCAATCTCATTTAAAATCTAACTAAATACTTCAAACCAGCCCTGGCACTCATCTCCACCCTCTACATCCTTCTCTATTTTCTCTTTTACCTCATTTGAACATTGTCTAATCCTTTGAATGGTTGTAGGTTCTTGAACTCATCCTCCTTCACTACCTCTGCTCCTTCAACCTGTTTCACTTCTTTTTTCATCTCAGCTGTCCTTCACTCTTTGGTTTGCACTTGCTGTCTCATCTCTTCACAGATTCAAATGTCATCTGCAAACACCATGATCCATGAAGCCTCAGACCTGACCCCATCCTGTCCATCAATACTGTAAAGGAGAGGAGACTTGGAGCTGATTCTTTATGTAACCTTACACCCACAGCCATTCATCCATCTTCTGTACCGCTTTACAGAGCAGAGCAACAGTCGCACTCTCAGGTTCATCTACAGGTGAGCTGAGAGTCATTACTCACTTAACATTTGTGTTTTTGAACTTAAGGAGAAAACTGAAGTCCTGAAGAAAATGCAAACACTGTTCAAAAAAGGTATTCCAAGGCTGGACTCAAACTGGGCATTTCTGGCTATGAGGTGAGAGTTCTACCCACTGCACCAGTGTGTCCACCTGAAATCATCTTTTTAATGAATTTTCCTAAAAAAAAAAAACCCTCCATACTGTGTATATTTTAACAAAGACAGCTTAAAGGGCAACAAAGGTTCCCTCTGCAAGTAAAAGCAACAAAGATAGGCAAAGATAAGCCCGCGAGAATGAATCACGTGTATTAACAAAAACTGAAACGACCTTATGTGGGATCAGTCAGGGACTATCAAATGTGGCCTGTGGATTATATAATACCCTGGACTGCAGTATGTTACAGTTTACTTACAATCTCATCCAACAAACTAGTAAAAGACAGCATAAAATATATGGTAGCATTTTCATGCTAGCTAACAAGCATTGATTGGTATCAACCAAATTAGATCTGGTCTGTCAGAGAGACAACTTGCCATCGGGACCATTTCTATCAGTTAGAAGGTAACTAATAACATAAATCAGTGTTAAAATGAATGAATGAGTGAAATGTATCTTCCTGGTAATGAGTAATCAATGTAAACTAATGTGGAGGTCCAAATATTATTCTGTCCAGCCTTATCGTCAGCAGAAGGTCAGAATAACTCATAAAACCATAAAGCTAAGAGGGAAAAGACACATTGGTGCGCGCACTTTGGGTACATTTCATGTTCCTATAGAGTTTGACTGGAATATTTCATTGATCTTTCTTTCTGTGTCTGTCTCCTTTCCATATTTCTGCCTCTGGGAGCCTCCAGCTGATGACAGAAAATTCAAATCTACCTGCGGATAACAATGTCGGATGACAAGGACGCCTGAGAAGGGGGCAGGGGGGATTTAAGGGGCTTCTGGAAGAGAGGGATGTAATTCAGATTGGTTGGAGGACAGAGGTGCACGTGGCAAACCTACCTCTCCTGTCTCTCTCGCGCTCTCTTCCCATGAATATTTGATGCAAAGGGCTAAAACCAGCGCCGTGAACTCTGAAAAAGTGTGACAGCTGAAAATGCTCGGAGGAGAGCGGCTTACAACAGCCATCTAGGAGCAAAATGAAGCAGGAGGGGGGATGCGGCACGTGAGTCTGTAGAAGCGTGGCAAGGTCGTGACGCTGCAGCTCACAAATGCACAGATTGTTGTATCAGAAAAAATATAGGCAATGAAATGATTGGAGAGGAATTAAAACAGGTTCCTACAAATGGATCGGAATGAATTTAACAGCCATACTCTTTAAATCTAAGTTGTCCTGATAATATCAAAACTTTGCGGCGTCCCGGATGATGTAAGGTCATTAGGAAACGTGCAGCAGTGCACAGCCGAGCGCCTGCACACACTGACACACTGTGGCAGGCCCATTGAAATATTGATGGAAGCTCTCCCCTCGCCGTAATGAAAAATCGTCCTTCGATAAATGTTTTATCCCGCCATGCATCACCTACCCATTTTTACCAGATGAGGCGACTCGCTGCAGAAACACAAACACCGGGGGGAAATGGAGCTCGCCACCATTTGTTGTCCTCAACACACCACTGTGAGAGAGACACAGGCCGGCGGAGGAGCTGAAAGCAGAGAACCAGTGAGGAGAGAGGTTAGTTTACATCCCGGTTCTCACCTGTCTGACAGTTAGACGATTGAATGTGGTGTCAAATTAGCTTCAGTTTTCAATGTTTCAAGTGAAAATGCATCTTTTTGTGTTTTCATTTCATATATAGTAGGATGCAGATGCATCCTACTCAACTGGAACCAGCAAAGACAACCAACATTCAGCTTGTTTGAACAAATTGTAAGAATGGAACAACAGATGTACACAAAGTGTTTCAAACATCAGCACAATAACTCGTTTCCAACTTCATCACAACTTTCCAACTTTGGAGCCTTTGTATGAATATTCGTCAGTCACGCAGGGTTAAAAAAAAACTCGAGTGCGGAGGGAGTGGAGATATCAGTTTTTCCAAGAGAACCTCAATAAACCCGACCACAGCGCAGCCAGAGACATGTGGTCCTGTAAATAGGAGGTGTGGCTGCAATCTGACAGCCAGGCCGTCAGCTGCTGGAGGAAGAAGAAAGAACTCAAAAGTGCAGTTCTACAATGGTACAAATGACAAAATGTAATGAATGAGGATTTCTGGGGGATTAGGGAAATGTCATTCAGTGGTTAATGTCTGACTTTCCTGACAGGAGGCATGCTAACTTTCCATCAAGTGTCACACTTTGATGGAGACTTGAATCATCCATCCGAAGTGGCTCTCAGACAGTGTCTGATACTTTGAGTTTGTTCACTTCAGAACTGCAGTGGCATCAAACTTTCCAAACAGAGCAAACTAGAAAAACTGTTCCATCTGTTTTGAAATGAAAAGTTAGAACATCGTCACAATTGTATGGGTTAATATTAAGGTGTTTTATAAAAGTATTTAAAAAATTATATTGCACCTTTTATGTTGAAGCATCGTTCAATAAGACTCACAGAGATTCTTTTGATAAAAGCAAAAAAAAAAAAAAAGATTGCATTAATGTGGGAATCTGATAACCCATTGTCAGTCACACTTTCAGAGGTAAAATACTGTTTTACTTTTTTCATTTTTTGCTTTTCCTTTTATTTTCTCTCTTTTGTAAACCATGTAACGTCCCTCAGTCTGACCATAAGTTCAGTAACTTGCTGTGATTTGTTTGTGGCTTGTGCTCCATGTTTATATGTGAAAAATGGAAACTATAAACAAAATATTGCAAAAAAAAAAAGAAATAAAAAAGTTTCATCTTTCAGCTCTCTGCTGGTAGTTTCTGACACTCCTTCACTGTGATGCGTTCAAGCTCCGTTAACTTCACATCAGGTTCTTCTAAAGTCGCAGATTTCAGCTCTCTTGAAAGGTTTGCAGTCTGATTTATGGAGCCTCGTCTGCTAAAGGTTACAGGCATTAGAATGGGTGGAAACACATGAATATATGGAAGCTGATCCACTAATGGGACACGCTGAAGACCACATCTGAAAGACGGGCAAAATAACTCATCATCTATTTAGTGCATTTCAGTTCAATTTTATTTGTCTCCCCACACTCTATACAGAACTATATAAATAGATAATATATAAATAAAATAAATTGAAACTGAATTTCAGCTTTGTGTTTGTGGGGATCAATGCTCCACCGAGTCACTCCGTGGTGAATCAAAACAAACAAGGACTGAAACAACAGCATTTCCACAGATCTTTCTCTTGTAAACAGGGTCTAACATACACAAGCCCTCATTAGCATGCAATTATTAACTGACTGGTTCCATGGCTGACTCTTTGAAATTGTTTATCTTTTAATTTGTACTCCTGGATTTACCCTTCGGTTCATTCAGTTTTCGAACGCCATTCAGCACATTTCTTCTTAATATCTTCAGATTTTCATGATTCCTTTCATAGGTTTAATCCTCCTGGTATCAGAGACAGCAATAAACCCCCACAGGATGATGGTTCCGAACATGTTTGACAGATTTCTTTCTCTGGGTGATGCGTGTTACACACGTTTTCTTTCAGCTGTTCTGTCATCTTTGTCTGATGGATCCCTGATTGGTTTTGTGTTTGGTATTTGGTGCAGATTGGAAGCACATTGTTCCAGCTCAAACCTACCTTGGAGTTGATGATAGCAGCATTTCTGATGCTTCAGGCAGCTACTTTCCATCAATGGAAAAAAGCAAAACTGGATACCAGCAGCTGTTTTTAATACAGTCAGATTTGTTGGTTCATTCAGGTCACTTGATTACTGAAAGTTAAATTAAGGTGAGTCTGGTTTGTTTGTTTGGTTTGTTTGGGATTTTTTTGTTTGAGGAGCTAAATCAATCAAATATGTTCTAGTGTTTGGATCCAAGTACTTATGTTTTTTTTTTTTTCTATTGCACTGCAAGAATGATCTAATAAATGGATTTAATATTCGTGAAGATGTTCCACATTCTGCACTGAGGGTGCCTGTGAGTCTAGCCAGAGCCGAACACATTCAAACCCACAAACAGACCAAATAACATGAGTCGTTCTACCAAGAGATGATATGCAACAGTTAAATCATGCCTCCCCCTTCGCCTTCATTATACCATCATATTTTACCCAGCAAAATCCCCCCAGAAAGTATGCGTTCAAAGTTGGAATTTGGTTGGAAGACTTGAGCGTTGTCCCATCGCTGAGGGAAATGCTTTATTGCCCCTCGGATGTTGAACACTGACTCAACATCCAAAGCCTGCAGATATAAATAAATCCATACGGACGGCCACTGTGCGTAAAAAGTATATGTTTCCCATCTGCGCGGGCCTCCGACCCACTAACCCAGTTAATGCGTCACTGTGCGGCGGTGGACGGACGGCGCGGCGCTGCGTCTGCTGCTCGGCTCGCACCGCCTGCTTGGTTATATCTGAACGCTTCGTATCAGACGTATGCGTCGTGCGTACCGCCTCGTCAGAAATGCTTGCTAAGGTTTTGCACACACGAGCTGTGTGATGTTAATAATTGAACAAACTTGTCAGCAGCGTCACTCAACCCCCCCTCTCCAAAACTTTCACTGACTGATTGATTCGTCATCGTTGCAGGGAAAGAAAAAAAAAAAAGCGGATCAGATGAATGTTTTGAAGGTTGGTGTCCGAGGTTTGCTCTGGGGCGGGGCCGCTCTGGCTTCCATTACAGTTTGTTTGTGACGGATTTTCCTCTGCGCTGACCGTAATTAGAAAAAGCCTCTCTCGTACGGCGAATGCAACCGGAGCCCCCCCCCCGGGTTATCCCCCGCCCCTCCCTCATCTCTTTCCAGACTGTAAATGACTTGTAACTTGTTTGATTGGCAGCGTATGAGAGCTTGTCACGGAAAAACAGGCTGCCGCGCGGCATTAAAATGCATCGGTCCTTATTAGGATTCAGAGAGGATTGGCAGATTCCGTCTTTACGCCGCTCTCTGTGTCTTCATTGTTATTGAGCAAAAACCCATTAAAGCTGGGCTAAGACTTGGCAAGCTCACGGGATGCTGCCAATACAACTCCGCTGACATTGTCTGTACCCTTGATGCCTCGACTGTTTCGGTCTCTCGCTGAATGGCAGGAATATTGGAATTCAAGTGATCCCTCCACCTCATCCGACAAAGCCGGGACACTTTTCCAGCTGCTGTTAAACACAATATGAGGGGTGAAACGGGCAAACTGAAATGATGGAGCAGCTTTGGCAGGCATTTGGAGAGACAATAGTTGCAATCAGAATGAATCCGAGAGATGGGAAAGGGGGAAGAAAAAAGCAGCGTCCCTCTACGCCGACAGCTTAACCGCATCCCTTCAAGCACCGCAGCCATGCTTATCCTAATGATCTGCCACTCTTGGAAGGTCAGTGTGACAAGCACTCCAGGGGAGGATCACATCGGCCTCTGGCTTTTTTTTTACTGGCTCAGAAACCTAAGCTCTCTGCGCTGTGGTGCCACGGCGCTAAATTTGCAGCTATTCTTGTCATTTTTAATGGTTAACTGAGTCATCTCCTCTCGATAGCCCGTATTTCCAACCCACATGCGTGTGTTGCACTTCATTTAAACTCATGCTTGGCTGGTCACCAGTACAAATCCACTAATCAGTGGTGCCTGTGGTCCAGCGTCAGCCGGGCTAATGGTCTGCTAATGCTTCCCTGGTTTAGTATTTGGATCATTGCAGCAGAAGTCCTGACTTAAAATAGGAAGAGACACGTCTGTATGTGACCAGTATTATGAAGAACATGCTATTCTCTGTTTATGGAAATAATAAGAAAGTCATTACTATGAAATTATTTGTGCAATTGCTTGTAACTGTTCCCACTTTCAGTAGCTCTTGATTTCTGAAACCATAGCCCCATATGGTAAATTTTTTTTACTACACTACTAATTCTCATAGATCGTAAGTCAAACCGCCTTGTAAGTAATTTTTTATAGCCAGCAGCTTTCTGTAGGAGAATCACAAGAAGTAACGCCTTACAGCGTTCAATATGGGGTAGAACATAATCCAAAAGCAGAAAGAACAGATCTATCTGCAACAGAGACCCAAACCCATCCACCATCCGTTAACACCTCTCTGTGTAATGTCAAAGGTCCAAAAAAACTTCTGTAGCTGTTGCACTATGGATGTTTTTAAAAAACTCTTCTTTGCAGCATGGCTTTGAGGCTAGTTTGACAGCAATAAAGCTGCTATGTTTCATGGTAGCATCACTGATACCTCGGCTCAGGTCTCAGTGTTGTGTTTTGTTTGACACTCTTGATACATTTGTTTCCTTTAAAATTTTCACCATTTGGCTTGATGGTTTGGTGGGCCGGATTGGAACCTCTGGCAGGCAGGTTTTGGCTCAGCCATGATCAATAAATCTGTTTCCACAGTCTCGGTATCTCTTTAGGAAATAGCAGATATGCTGATGCTCCTGGTGGACTTTTTTTCTAAAGCTACCATTAAAGAAAGATATTACTTTTTAAGCAGGCCTCCGGATTATTAGTAGCTGCGAGGACTTGTGATTACTTTCAGCCCGAGACAAAAGCGTCACAATAATCCTCTTAAACTTATTGTGTTTCTCTCCTAAGGGGGAGATTTACAGTTGACCGGCCGGTGTGTGAGGTGACTAAAGTGGCCTCCAGGGGGGGACAGGCTACAGGTGACCACAGCGAATGAGGAAATGCAGCAGAATTGGACAGCAGCTGCTGTGCAGGAGGAGGGAGATCACTGAGAACTGACTCCTTGTCCCCGAGCTGGAGCCTGAAATCAGACCGGAACAACACTGTGACTGAGAAAACTGCCATTAAAGTCAAAGTATCACTGACTGTGGTGGTTAGACTTTTAAATAGGAATTTTGTCACCTTTCGTTGTGTTTTTCCGCATCAATCCTGGGCCACGTTTCATTAAACACTATTGTCATTCACAGAGAAAATACAACGATCTATGATTTTTTTGTTCTAAATTTAGTCACATCTAGTAGCATCAACATTCTGTGAGATAAATCATGATGAACCAGGCAAAACCGATCAAGATAAAATAAGGCAGTACAGATGACTGCTTCTCTATAGATCACAGTGTTCGGAGGAGCATCTTTCAGTTTGAATATACTAAGATATTTTACATCTGGAAGTTGACATGAATGACTTCACTGTCTGTGGCGAATAGAGTACCTGCAGTGAATACAAGAGTGATCCTCTTAAAAACCAAGTTACACTGTTGGTACGATACTTCACTAAAAGAGGTTGAAATTAAATTTTACAAACTGATATTTTCCTTACGTTCATTTTATTATGTTACAAATGAAAACACTAAGAAAGTTTCACATTTACACGGCAGCGTTTTGAGGACGATGTTTTTTTTTTGTTTTTTTTTTTGCATAGAAATTTGTTTACGGACATTATGATCAACAAGTTGGTATTACAGTGACTCTTAACATGAATCTACCAAGTCCCTAGAGAATCTGGACTGGGAGTCATGACACTCTGGAGGACATCTTTGTTGTTATTGTCCATCAACTTGCACATGTGCAGAACTATTTACACCAGGAGAGTGTGCTCATACGCAGTAGCAGTTTTGGAAGAGTTGCCTTTTCCCCCATTTCAGTGGAGACGGAGTCATTTTTGAAAAGTTGCATCTTGGAAGTAATTTTCAAAGTTCCATTTTCAATGGCTCTGAGCACCATTCGAAATGAACATGCAATGGAAGATTCCAGTTTTCACTTGGAAAGATGATAAACTGCTGCCCCACATAAGTTCAACTGAAAATCAAAATTAGAGAAAAAAAAGTTGTGTTATTTTATTCAATTTTATGTTCATATTCGATTCTTGTCATTTCAATTCTTCATTTTAAAGTACTCAAATAAATGCACTGCTGTTGAAAATCTGTTATTTTTCCAGATTCTTTTGTTTAGTGTTTCAGCTGATGGATAATTAAGCAAGTGTTGTTTTGATGCAGTTTTAATAGAATAATTTTTTTTATTTATTTATTTTTTTTTCATCAGGAAAAGGGGTTAAAAGTCACCACTATGCAAAATGTGCTTCATCCACAGCTGTAGGAGGCTGAGTTGGCTCCACCTGTTGTGATTTGGCCGTGTGTGCTCCTCTTCCTCGAGGAGGAGGAGGAGGAGGAGGAGGAGGAGAGCGTGTGATGTGTGCCTCGCACATCCTCGCAGTTGTGAAAACAACAGCAGCCGAGACAGGAGGCAGACGTACTTTTAGTGTTTTCAAGTTTGCTTGTGAGGTAAAAAGGTGGCTTTGAAAGTGGAAGCTGTGAAAATTGTACAAGTGAGACCAAAGTTTGAAGACAGGAATGACGCTGGTGCTGAAATCCTTTCCTTCCTGGAACTGTACTATTAAAGATGTACATGATTCGCTTTAAACAGAATTCCTTCTGTATCTCATCCCGACGCGTTTTGCAGCTGCTCAATCCATCCAGTTCATCCAGCTGTTTTGTCCTCTGTCTGTGGAATGAATACTTTCTTCAGACTGGCAAACCTCCATCAAGACCATTATTATTTAAAAGCAGTGCGCTTGGAGAGAAAAGTGCTTGTAATTTGACACCAGCTTCATCATTTTCCAGCAAGAACAGAATGGGCTGACTGTGTAAGCCGATTAAATGACCAACATGCACATATGTTTCAGCACTTAGGAGTGTAGCAGTCATTAAAAAACTAAGTGATGCAGTCATGTATGATAGCTGGAAAACTATATCTAACTTCTGTCCACTTGTTTTCTGTCTTGGTCTCCTTTACGTAACGTTTTCAAGAGAAAACAGAAAAGCTTTATTGTTTTTGGTGTGCGTTTACATGACAACAGTGCTTGGTGTCACTGAAAATGAAAGTTTTTGAAAATGGACCAACTCAACAGGGGAAAACGCAACATGGCCGTAGAAAATAACTATTCTGTAAAGTGTTTCCGTGTAAAGAGACATCATTTTCGGTGTGTTTGTTGCACACTTGTTCAGACACACGGATGATATTCATGGCTTTGAAATGAATTATTTTTATGTCTTTAACTGAAATAGGAACACACATTAGCAACCAATGCACATGCTGACTGACCTGCAAGCCCCCTGCAGGTGCCTCAGCTGCCTTGAACTGCCTATGTGATTAAACCCGCCCAGTAAAACCACATTGCCTGTGCATAAATATAGAGCTAAAACCAAGGTGTGTTGTGTGAAAATTACAGTAATGATGAAAAATGATGCATTTTGAAAATGGGGTCTTAGTGCAGGCACTGCTGAGGATTCTCTGCTATCAAGGTTAGATATCAACACACACCAAGAGGCTATCTGTGTTTTATTTGGAGCAAAGTGTGTGGTGCGTGACAGTATAGATCACTCCGACGGAGTAGCACACTGCAGAGTATTCTATGACTGTAATAACACATCGAAGATCTTCATGCAACAATAGCTTAGTCTCTTTAGTTATTGTTAGATTTTTCATAAGGGGTGCAGATAAAGCAATGATAGAAATAAGAGATATACTGGAACTGCTCACAAAGAACTCTTCAAGCATTGTATTCAAGAGAGATGGGATCATTTACATAATATTACAATATTACCACATGCACTTTGTTAGATTTTGTTGTTCACTGTCACAATTATCAATGATATGAGCCTACTGGAATAGCACTGATTTTTTTTCTTTTTTTTTTTGGCTCACTAGCTAGCAAACACCATTAGCACAGGTATCATCAGTTATTTAGTATCTTTTTAGAAAAGCAATTTAATTTATTTTTTTTAACAAATCTATTATAATTGGATTATTTTTCTTATGCTGTTTTCTCTTCATTTTTATTATATTGTTTCTTTTGTGTTATAGTTGCGAAAAATCCCAGTAATTATCAAAATGTTTTTTATTTCATAAAAAAAACAAAAAACAAAAAACAAAAAAAAAAAACAAAAGACTTTTTTCTCATGCTTTTGTTAATTGAACAAGGAAATACAAACCTGACTCATCTGCATATAAATGTGGAGGTATTCCGGAGTTTGCACTGGAGAATTTCAGATGCCAGTAATCCCGAGGAGGATTTTATTCAACATGAAATATGGAAGAACACAACTGACACGTCAATAAAAATGCCAATCATGTAAATCCGACAATATCCCATCATTCCATTGTGTATTTCTCCTCAATGGAGCTGGCAGGCGAATGAAAATGAATAATCAGGAGTGGTTGGAACAGCCACTATCATCCCCAGATGGCTCCTCCAGCCTGGAAGCAGCGTTGTGTGACTCTGCCTTGCAGCGGCAGACAGCACCCATGCATCACGGCGACACAGCCCGGGCGTGTTGACACAGCAGCGCGGGCAGGTTGGCGAGGCTGCAGCCGTGCCCGCGCCATTGGTGGTCCTGGCACGGGCGCGATCTGGAAGAGCCGCCGACCGGGGGCCTCGGGCACGGCTGCCGGCGCGCTCCGGCATTCGCCGCGCTGGATGTAATGAGAGCGTGATTGATTGGGACTACAATGGGAGCTGATGTACTCAGAAAGCGGTGCGGAGCGGCGCACCGGGCGGCTGGCACTCCTGGATTAGAGCCCCCCCTGGGCTCCCACCCAGATTAAAGGGTTACATTAAAGAGCATGAATAAAAGATTGAAATTACTCTCTCCGGAGCGTTCCCGTCGGAGAAAGGATTGGAAGCCTGTTTACATACGTGCCTGCTGGGGATGGATGCTTTGGAAGAATCTGGTACCAGTTCCTCCTCAAAAACACATGCTGAACGGCTCTATCTGTGGTTTTATTCATCCAAGGGCAAGCAACATTTAAATATGTAATTACCAGCTACAAATTGTCCAAATGGGACTGCCCTGAACATGATTATGCCAGTGCTAAAGGTTACCTCAGTCATTTGGATAATTGCATTTACATGTTTGGGGCCGGCTTCTCCTTGAGGAGGGAACCACAGTGCCAACCGAACTGTTGAGGAGGATGCAGGAACTTGATGTTATCCGCCCTTTAATGAGGACGCTTGCCACCACAGTCAACGTGATTTAGTTCAAACCTTAAGAAGAAGGGTTGTTGCGGGCGCTTTTATGGTTTTAATCTTTCTAATTGGGTCTATAGTTCGTGAGCCTGTGTGACGAAGGAGGACGGAGGGGCATCTTCATCAACGCCTGGAGCGGTGGGTAAACCAGTGGGCACAGCATGGGCCGGGCAGAGACTTGACTCCCGCTGCACTAATTCATCTTCAACCGGTCACTTAGCCAAATGAGCAGGCTGCTCACGTGTCATCATGGTGATATTTCACTCGTTTTTACCAGCATCGTAAATATCACAGTCATTTTGCCCCTCTACTTTCTTCGCTTTGCTAATTATTTATTTAGCAGCAGCACAGCTCGAGGCATGTTTTACAGTTCTTATGCTTTTTAACAGCGATTTGTACTCCGTCCTGCTAAGACTTGAAGAATAATCCAAGTAATTAGGAAATAATAACCCACAGTCCCATTGCAGTGGCAGATCGACTGGTCGGTTGTTCAACTGTTTCTATTGATCATTCAGCAGTGAACAAACGCAAAGCAGAGCAAAACTCCACTCCAGCCTCAGGTGACGCCTCACACATAATCAATGCCTGATAACACAGAGGCTTCCCTAACTATTGATGACTCAGGTTCCATTCATTCCCAAATGTATTGACACTGTGGTCCATTAAAACAGCCACCGCTCCGGTCCCAGAACAGGGTCGTTCGCTTGGTAAGACCTATCTTATGATCTCTCGGGAGAGCAGAGGTGAAGGGTTGACACCTTCAGGGGTTTCGGGTCATTGCTAAATTCAATTGGTCTTTTCTTAGCAAGACGTACAGAAGATTTGATGTCAGTTAGCTCAGAGCTGCAGGACCACAGGTGCAGCCTCGCAGGGGGAGACTTTTTCCTGAATCACTTAAAGTCTTTATACTAGAACTGAGACTCTGTTCACTTGACCTAAATTATTTCAAGAACAAATAGACTCTTTAAAGTAACCAGATGATTTTTAAAATATAGATTAAATATTTGAACTAGATCCTTTCTCAACATGTAATTTTCAAAGGTTCTTTAATAACAACAGTAAGCAAAATATGCTCAACCAAGTGGTTAAACAACATGTAAAATAATTCACTTGCTGTTATGGAAGTATTAACATTTTTCACTATGGAGGTGTCTCTAAACAGCAGCACACACCAACACGTGATACTAAGTGGTAGGTTCAATAAATATAAGCACCAAAGGTAAATGTACTTCCAAAAAGCAGCTGGCCAATGAATGAGTTGCCCAGCAGCACCTCCCCCACCTCTGTAAACCACATCGGACACCTCTCACCTCTTGACCGGTCCTGCAGGTATCCCCTTTCTGCCTTTGTGACCCCTGACCCCTCAGTGCTGTCAGGTGATATCTCACTGGAACAGTGTTACTGCTTGCCTGATACGAACACCAGTGACGAAACAAATGTACGGCCACTCATGGACGCAGGTCTGACCTGGTAACCCTACAAGTCTAAAAAAAAGGATATTTATCATCAGAGCCACTTTCTTAGAAAAGGAAAAGCTTCTGCAATCTGTCTGTGAAAAGACACATGGCTCAACGCGTGCATGTGGACTTGGTTGGATGGGAAAGAAGAGTCCAAAAGGAACCAATGAAAGAAGCATGTGTTCTCTGGACTTCGATACACAGTTTTTAGGGACTTTGGTGAACACTACATCGATGACGAGAAAACAGTTTTGAAATTCTTTGATATTTTGAAATAAATTAAACACTTTCAATTCGAATTGATAAAGTAACTAATACTTTTAGAACATAAATGAATGAAATGTTGACTTACCTATTTTTAAGACATTAAAAAAGAAGTCATGTCCATGAAACTTCTGTGGGAGTCGAGCTCCACTGGCTGCGAGTCACTGATCAAGACCTTAAATACAATAAGATGGGACGACTGGGTGGAGCATCCCAGGTCGCTCAAACAGTCTGAATGGACATGGGTCCACAAGTCATGCAGACTATGTGTTACCACTCTGTCGATAAACATGACTGTCATCTGCATATAGTCATTAAAGTCAAAGCCAGAATTCAATAGTGTGACATAGACATTGTATTAGTAAAAAAGGGCATGATACATGGAACCGGTCTCAATCAGACAAAGGATGCTGCATTCAAACATGTTTTTATTGTTGATGACAGGCAGAACTGTTGTGTTCACTGGTTCCATCTAGGTAATTAAAAAGGAACAAAACACAATCCATAACCAAGGCAAACATTTACCTCTTTGTCATCTTGGGTTATCTCTATGTGGGTGAGGTTAGAGGGGTTTTTTTTTTTGTCCAAACATAAGACTAAATATGTGTATTATGAAACTCTTTCAAAAGATTTTGCAGATGTGAAAATACTGTGAAAGCAAACAATAATCCTGTCATTTTGGATAAAAATTCAAAAGTTAATATGACTTAAGTTTGGTTTTCTTTCATGCAATTATCTGAAACATGAATGTAAAATTCCACATTATGTTTTTTTACACGTCAAAATTTGATAACATTTGTTGAATTATGTTTTATCAAAGTTTATAGAATCTGTTGCAAACTGACATATTTTCAACATAGTATCCTCATTTGTTGCAAATTTAAATTGTGTGAGAAATTCAGTGAGTTCTTATTTTAATCCGGTAGGCACTTAATTGGTCAATAGCATACAAATGGGTTAATCAGCTTAGAAAAACAAAAAGCATAATTTTTCCTGTCATGATGATGCTGAGGTTTGAGTTTTATTCCAAAAATGAAGAAGCACCATGTCCGAAGCCCATCAGTATTGAGGTTTTTTTCCAGAAGAAATTTAAATTAATCTGTAAATCTAATCCAATTAAACAGCACCATAATTTACCTGAATTTATCGTTTGCTGTAATTTTCTATCTGTGAAGCTGCTGTTTAGCAGATTGACCGGAATGCGATCCGTCTTCATGCGGCGCGTCTCAGCGCCATTTCAGTGATTTATCGTAACCTGAGCCGTAATGTCACCTTTCACATTCGACTTGTCAGCCTCTAATTAACGCTGCCCGATAAGAAGCACGGAGCACAGACAGAATAACAGCGATCCATCTCCTCCCCCCGCGGTCCTGAGTGTAAATGTTTAGATGTACGGCCGTGTTGCTTCCCGTGTTAACGCGGAACGCCATTAGACTCCGTCCATCTCGCCTCCTCCCGACCTGCTGCGGCCTTTATCTGTGAGAGCCTCCACACCTGGATGATTGTATGGTCGTGTGTGTGTGTGTGTGTGTGTGTGTGTGTGTGTGTGTGTGTGTGTGTGTGTGTGTGTGTGTGTGTGGGTGTGGGTGTTTCCAGGGGGAAAATGTGTGTTACGTTGTGTGTGATTGTGTAGACTTCATGTGACTTCCTGAGTTTGTGATTGTTTTTCTGTCACAGGTCAGAGTGGGAGAACTGGAAGGTTGACTGGATTGTGATATAACACACACTCACACACACACACACACACACACACACACACACACACACACACACTCACTCCCTGCCATGAGGAATGCCATTTTTCAGGCCCAGTCTGACTTTCCTGTTTGAATTAGAGGTGCAAACATCAGCCGGCTTTGAAAAATGGTGTTTATCCAGGACCAAGGGATCAAGGCGATTGTAATGGGGTGTGAATTGATGAAGAAACAAAGAGACTAACAACAAATAAAAAAAAAAAGACTGACAGGGGCAAAAACTGATGGAGCCAACCCGAGAGTCCGTTGAGAGAACAAAGAGGGGTCGAATGTAAGGCAGAAATAAAGGGATGGATGGATTTTAAAGTCGGGTTAAAGAAGAGCGAGGCAGGGGGGCATCAGGAATGTCTGCAGGCCACTCTTATCTCTCTTAATGAAAGGAATGCACACACACACGTGCATGGACACACACACACACACACATCTAAATTAAGACATGCATTGAAGGAGAAGCGAGAACAAATCAATGAGCGGTTTAACACCCTTCTCCCCAGGAGTATAAGTCTACCTTTAGGGGAGGACACCAGCGAGTGTGTGTGTGTGTGTGTGTGTGTGTGTGTGTGTGTGTGTGTGTGTGTGTGTGTGTGTGTGTGTGTGTGTGTGTGTTATGAGTGTGTGTTAGGGGGGAGTTTGATGTACTTTAACTGCAGGGGGGAGTGGTTTGGGTGGGAATATACACCCACGCATGTCCTCAATCAACGTCCCCCTTCCTCCTACCACAGCACCCTGCTAAGCTCGTCCGCCCGACTGCCTGCAGCCCCCGTTATCAGGGCGAGTGTGTATTCTGTGGTGGTAGGGGGGTGTGTTTAATGGCGGAGCAGCAGGGTGTCTGTAAACGGCGCGTGGGTGTACCTGAAAGAACACTCCCCCATCACCACCTTCTGAATGAGGTTTTAATAAACCGTGGTGTGGAGCAGAAATACTGGAGTCAATATTGTTACATTTCTGAACAAATCCTTTAAAAATAGTGTTAATTTAGACCCCATTTACATGACAGTGTTTCAGCGAAAATGCACTGTTTTTGCAAGACAACTGTTGATTTAGTGTGAAACGCTGTTGCATCTTGATATTCTATTTACATTATACTTTACTTCTACGATGGATTTTTTGACGTGCAAAATCTTGCAAAAGCATTATACATTAAAAGTAGATATGAATTGTAAACTTTGCAATATCTACACCAAAGAAAGCACAAAAACCTCAAACTCACCGTTGCTTTACTCTTTATTGTGCACTTGACCATATTTGGTTATTTCTAAATATCTTCCCTTCTTCTATCAACTTGCAATATTTCCACATGATAATTCTTTTTTTTTTTTACCCTTTGAAAAGCACATCTTACTCCCGGTTAGTGCGCCTGATTGATTAATAAGTACCACAGAATAGAATAGAATGAATAACAAACACATTATCTTGCGATGTTGGTTGTAAATAGCTCCTAACACTGTAAGACAGGATTGCAATATGAGTTGTTCAACAGGAACAGACTCACTTTCTTCTGTTTCTCCTTTGTTTCTTTTCCCCCTGACTCTCTCTCTTTCACACACACACACACACACACACACACACACACACACACACACACACACACACACACACACACACACACACACACACACACACCCTGGCTGACCCCAGTGTTTAATCATCATCCATTAGTAATTAGGAGCTGTTTCCTGAGTGTGTATCCAGAGGCTGAATAAAGGCTTTAGAGGAAATAATAATAAATAATAATCAGAGGGAGCCAATTAAGACTGATTACTTTCTGTATGATGTTAGGTGCTACACACACACACACACACACACACAAAGTCACACATACAGCTGGCACACAACGAGAGAGTAACACACACATTTATTTCCATACTTTGGTAAATTCTCTCCTAATAATAAAGGCTCGCCCATCCTGAGGGTCTGGGTCTGACTCTGACACAGCGGCCCTCTAAAGCCCTCCAACATCCCCCCTTAAAGTCTCGATCTGAGCTGAAGACAAAAGCCCCGCAGCTCGGGGAGGATTAGCGATCTGGGAGGAGAGGGTATGACATCCGACAACGTGATCAAGTGTTTTGATGAGAAGGACTCGCGAGACTTAAAGCTCAGAGCCTCTGGGGCATTTTTTCTTATGGTAACGACGGCTCACGGATTCGACTGAAGACGGGTGACGTTGAAGTGAGAACCGTTTGCTCTCGTCACTTTTTGTCCCCGACGTGGCGTTCCTACCGTCTCCAAAGATTTCCTTTGTTTTCTGCAGCAGCGCCACTCAGATCGTGTCCATTTCTCTGCATTCTCCCCTCAAACATTAAACATTCATCCTGCTCCCACCTCCGTGTCTGCCTCTGTCAATGGCTTTTTAATGGCGTGTAATTGTCATCTGTCAGTGGCCCCTCGGCCCCAACGACTGACACCCACAGCCGCTGTGTAAGAAGCGCCATATGGCTACAGTCAGTGCTGACACACAGGACTGTACCGGGGCCCTGCGGGACCGCCGCTCCCATGGATTCACCGCCATGTATTCGACACAGTTAGAGACTGGCTTCGGGAGATAACTCCAAATTCATTAGATGAGATTAAAGTGAGGCTGGTGTGGATTTAACTTACATTAATGGGGAATTTCAGAGGAGAGTAGCTGGAGGCTCTGAGACAAAGAGAGTGTCCGTGTGTGTTGAGGGGTTTTAGGGAAGACCACACGTTAGACATCTAGAATGTGACAGACTATTGATAGGATTTGACAAACATTTAGTTTTATTCTGTCTCTTCTCAAACAATAAATGTGTGAACAAAATACTGACTTTTGCACTAATCTTCTATCTTGATTGCATAGGTATGGAAACACATTTAACTTTCAGTTTGTTAGCATTTTGCTGGTGATCAAATAAAAATTACAATTTAATTTTGAACAGTAGTAATCAAACAAGGTTTTCGTGTGCTTTGGTTCCTGTTTACACAAGATCGTTTTGCTGGTAACAGTATTGTTTCTGCGCCTGTTTGCTTGAGTTCACCACTGAACAATCAAGATGTTTAAAGCGAAAATTTTAATAGGAGCTATCACGTGAACTATACATCCAAGTAAACAAAAAGTGAGTATTTTGGAGGGTTTTTAAGAACTCTACTGCTGCCTACAGAGACAACAGCGAATGTGCAACATTTATCTAACATCACTGGTTGCAGTACAGAAACAAAGCCTGGGCGGCCTCAGGGCAGACGAGGTGAAATGATCCTGAACGTTAATGTTGGCTTCAGTCATTTCAGGTGTATGAGTGCTGCGCTAACCCGCCGACATGAGCTAATGACACATAAAATTGGAGCGGAGTCATTAATGTTACAGAGTTATCTCAGTTTTGACAGAGTTAAAGTCACTGTTTCCTCTCGTCTTCCACTCTTTCGTCACAAACACAGCGAGCTGAATTGGAAGACGTTGAATTTCCTCCTGATGCGTGGATTGAGCTGGTGAATGTGATTGAGGCCTTGTTTACACGACGTTTTCAAGTGAAAATGGAAAAGGTTTGCTGCTTGGAATCACTGAAAGCAAGTTTTTGAAAATGCTCCCAAGGGGGAACTGCTTCTGGATAGTGGGCGCGGGGGAAATCAGGGTTTTGTTTTTTTTTTTTCCCATTTTGTGGTTTGGCATCTATCTGATCATTTAATGTTAGATTGGCTCATTCTTGTTGTGAATTGTTGGTTAAGCTGAAAATTTATACTCCTAATTGACTGTAATCACACTCAAGACAAATCTGTAGCAAATTGGTGGCACTCAGACTCAGTCTCTTCCCGGTTTACATGTTCCAAGTCATGATTATACAGCAGGAAAGCGTGTGTGCGCTCCATGTTCTGGTCTGAGTCATTTACCACTGGCTTAGTGTGATAAATATGACCTGCCTGCGCTGCTCTGGGTTATGTGCCAATGAGGGATGGAGGCTGTGTTTTGTTACTGAGGAATGAGGCGGGAGAGCAGGCCTAGTAAATGACTTTCACCCTGGGAGAGAGCTGGGTTATCATTAACAGAGGCGCAACAGCGTCGTGCGGCTGTCAGGGCTCCAACCCGTGACACCGACGTGACAAGGACATGAGACGCCGCGCTGCAGTTTTGACCTTGTGTCGTTTTAAAGAGGCCGACTTTGGCAGCTCAGCTGTTTGCTTGGCTGATTTTCTTGTTTTCCTCGAAATTTTTTTTCTTTTTTTCAAGATTTAAGCGTCAAGCGTGCCGTGGAGTTTCCTGATGTCCATGACTGCGAGGGCAGGAAAAACATGCCGACACACAAACACACGTTTGTCAGCTGCGGTGCACTTTGAGTTGATGGGGTTTTTTTTTGTTTTGTTTTGTTTTTTTTTTAAAGCAAACTATCCTTCATGAAATGCTGTCAAAGTGATATCCAGAACTGGTTCTGTGGGCGTCTGACGAACCATAAACCTCAAAAAAGGATCATTCTTACTGAAATTTGTGCTACAACATCCCTGTACAGTTCTACGAAATCATGTATCCACATTAGATGAATCAAAATGCAGGTAATCATTAACAAGATTCAAGCTGGATAGATGGAAATCGGTTAGCCTGTTTGCTTTCAATGCAAATACAATTTTTTTTTTTAGGCATATTTAATGGATTTACTGTCTTGTCACTCTGGTAAAAGGTTGCCATTTATGGTTAATATAGTGTATATTGACAGCAATTATAGTTTTGTCTCATCCTGCACTGACTGCAGTACAGACTTGCCAAGTCTCCTCATTATCGACTTTGTGCTTTTTTTTTTTTAAAGTTGTTTGCAAATCTTGTCAATTTTAGCGCCTGTTTTCTCAAGTCAAGTTGCTTATTTGGGCTTGTAACCGTTTATATAAACTCCTAACTCTCAGCCAGGTCTCTGAAATAAAGCAAAAACATGTACGTAACAGTTGGTCCTTTAATAGGACCCATCCACATCGGTGTTTCCTGGTCACCACATGTACAGTTACCTCCAACAGTCATGGTTTTCTATCGAATTGCTCCTTGGATATATCAAATTGAGTTAATATCAGTTATTGTATTTAAATTCCCCAAATTAGGTCTATTTTACCCAAAGTTTTCCAATTTAAATGGAAGTCTGTGTATTCAGCATTGCTTCTATGTATATATGTTTATCACGTATTGTTCTCTGCTTGCATGTCATTGTTGTTTTGTTGCAAAAACAACCAACAGCGCCATCTCATGGCCCCTCATGCTAACTACATTGTCTTTAGGGTTTCTGCTGTTTCCGTGTAAACAGACATTGTTTTCAAAATGTTGCCATGTAAAAACAGAAAGTCTTTGGAATTGAAAACAAAGTAGCAGTAGGTTGATGGTAGTTGATGTTTAGTCAGTTTCTGCTCAGTCAATAGATAATTAAAAAAAACTAATTTTGAAAAAATGATTTTGTCTTTAGTGCTAGTAACTGTTTTCATGTCAATCTGATGGACAACGTAAATGACTTTCTTTAAAAACAAATGAAAGACATGTACCAGATGCACCAACACAGTGAGCAATAAGGATCAGTAAAGAGGAAAAATGTACCTGATGAACAAAGTCCACGCTGACGCTCGAGGGTTAACATCTTCTGTAAATTTATGTCGCTTTGTTGCAGAACTCCCGTCTCCATCACAGAAGCTGCGGAGGACCTTCCTTTATCTTCCTCTAACCCACCTGTCTTCGTCTCACACAAACCTCTGTCACGGCAGCTGTCTTCCTTTCTCTCCTCCCGTCGCTCCGTCCCGTTCCCCGGACGGTTTGTCAGTCCGTCACTTTGCGAACGGGCCGAAGCGGCGCGCCATTGTTGTTGATTTCATACATGTCATACGACACAATTGCATTAATGGCTCCATGAATAGATTTCATGGGGAGTTGGTGGGATTTGTTTGGGAGGCAGTTTGGGGACACAAAGAGGCTGTCATCTGTGTTTGCCCATCAGCTCTCAGGCTCTTATTAGCAGATGAGAGATGTGACAGTCCTGCTGCAAATGAAGTGATTATTTCTTTATGTATGAATACATTAGTGAGGAGCTACAGATGAGTTCATAATCTTCCTTTCTTTCTTGCTGTGTCGTCAAAAAAAATTTAATTTGTCCTTCATTTTTCATTTATGGAGAGAGGAAACAGGTCAGTGGTTGTTAACCTCGCCGTCTGGATGGGACCATGAAGACAAAGGCCTTGCTTCTGCTGAGGTTGTCAAAACTACATTTCCACATGTCCAATGAAACAATAACAAGAAACTTGAGAGAATCTAAAGAATCTCAGACCAGGCACAGTGAAGTGTGTGAAGCTTCTGCTTCTGTATGCCGGTTCAGTGACGCCAACTTGGCAACTTTCTTGTTAAATCTTGTGATTTTCCAAATGTGACAAATGTGGTGAGGTTTTCTGATGTTTTGGTGACGTTTTCTGCTGTTTTTTTGGTATAGCTATAATCTGTCGTGTGTGCGAGAGTGTGTGTGTGTGTGACTTTTTCCAGTGCTCTGATATATTTTGAATTCTCAAGACTTTCTGGTGTTTTTGGCACATGTTCCCTATTTTTGTGACTTTTTTTCTGATATTTTGGAGACTTTTGCTGGAGCTTTGGTTAAAAATTCTTGAGTTTGTGTTTCGTTGATTTGTTTTTTGCGTTTTCTTGAGAGTTTCTGGTGTTTCCGAATCTTTTCTTGGTTTTTTTTTTAGATGCATTGTTGTGAGGTTGCAGTCTTCGATGAGCTTCTTCGGCGTCCCAAAGCGCTCCTCATGCAGCAGCAGTCACTTCAAGAGCTTTGGATGCTCATTCATCCAAATTCAGAATACAAATGAAACAATGCTCAAATTTCCTGTTGACCGTTTCGTCCTTCAACTGCTTTTTTTTATGCGTTCTGAATACATCTGGGGCTCTTTACTTTCACTTTAGGTGTGTTTACTATGTTAACGTTTAAAATGATATTTTAAAGGATAGATTTTGACCCACTGGTGATGGTAACGGTACAGCAGAGGGAGAAATGTATTGCATTTGTATTTGTTATATTGTAAACATATTCTTAACTTCACATCATCACTTCCAGCTGTCGTGACACCTTCGACTTGATTTTAAAGGTCAGTTGTTTTCAGACACTGCTAGCCTGGAGGGAGTTCCTCCTGTTATCACAGCTCCAGCCCACATTCCCAGTTTACCTGGCAGGAATTAGATCCAAACAA
This sequence comes from Salarias fasciatus, assembly GCF_902148845.1. NCBI lineage: Eukaryota > Metazoa > Chordata > Actinopteri > Blenniiformes > Blenniidae > Salarias > Salarias fasciatus. Next base: position 26,828,799 of record NC_043758.1, on the reverse strand, counting down.
TCTCCACATTTTTTTATGAACTCCAGCAGCTAATGAGTCCCTGAGTCTGAGGCTGGCGGTGCAGCTGTGTGGCTTGCGGCTGCTCTGGTAGCCAGGATGTTACCGACTGGAGTGTTTGTACTTTTTACCGCCCTGCATGCCAACCCAAACTGAGTCACCGCTCTGCGGGGAGTTTTGCTGCGCCCCGCTCAGTTTTTCTTGGATGCCGCCGCCGCCGGTGCTGCGAAGCATCAGCCTCAGAAATTGAAACCGCTTTCTCCAAAGATAAAGGAACAGCCTCTGCCAACAGGAAGGGGGCAGCCGGCTTATGTAACCCAACGCTCCCTCCTCCATCATTCATTCACTACTTCCTAAATGATAAGCGCTGCGCAAATTGTCGGTAGTGGAAAGTTATGAATCATTTTCCTTTTGTGCGAGTCTGCATCGACGCTCACATCTGAAGTGGAACATTACACAGCAGGAATTCAGCAGAAAGCAAACTCATTGATTCCTGAAAGGAAGCTGAGGACTTCAGAGTTCAGTTCAAGCTCTTTCAGATCAGAGTGGGGAAGTACTGCAGGTTCTGGAAACTTCTGGCACATTGCTTTAACTGCTATTGGTTTAATATAACGTAAGGGATGACCAGAGCCACATCCCCATACCTTCTAATGTGTAAAGCGGTTTTATGGTGCTATATGTGCTATATATGCGCCTGTTGGATTGTTTATGCATATGGAATAGCTGAATGTAGTAATATTCTGAGGACAAAGCATAGCTGAGGCAGCTCAGTCTGCCGCCTCATGCACGCCACAACGTTTTCAAGCACAAACAGAAAACTTTTCCCACGTTTTGGGTGTAAACAGGGCCTGATTTATTTCCAGACAATTTAGCAAACATTTTTATGCTGGGGTTATTATATGGCAGCTGCACAACAACAACGAACAACAAAAAAGAAAATCAGATGAACTGACTGGCTCAATTTGAAAATTAGAAAACACCAAAATCGGACAGTGTTCCATGTCGAGACAAAATGTTGATATAATGTCTCTGAAACTCAGGATACATGTTCTGCCGTCCAGAATTCCTGGAAAAATGCTTTCTATATACAGAGTAAGAAAAAAAACTTTGTATTTTCATTGTTCTCGTTCCTAAAAATGCCACATCAACCGTGGGTTTGATGTGGCTAAGTGGACGTTGGTGTGTGTACTGAAACAAAGCGCTGTGGTTGTGTGGTCGGGGGGGCTGTTTGTGGATGTGTGTCTGCAGCTGACAGAGTTTAGGGGGTCCTTCTGGCTCCCAGACCCCTTTTAATTACTCTTTTGTCTCAAAGGCCAGATGTCCAGAGAGAGCCTTTCACCTCTCCTGGACCCAGCTGGGCCGGCGGACGGGAGAGGACTGCACCAAATTAGAGCCTCCCCGTGTGTGTTAACCTTCGGCTTGTGCAGCCACCGGGGATGGTTATACAGACACCTCGCGTTTTCAGTCTTTTCATGTTGTCTGGAAAGCTTTGTTTGTCCCCGTGCACGAAGCACATTTAGCTGTGGAGCAGTGCAGGACATACAAACCCTGCATATGAAGTGTTGCAGCACTTTCAGTACAGTCACTGAAAGGGACGAGTGGCCGCACTGTTCTGTAGTTTCAAAAAGTTGCATTTTTTTCAATTTACACAGTGACAGAGTCAGAGCAGTTTTGTCAAGTTCCACATTGGGAACATTTTCAAAAAGTTGTGCTTGCAGTGTTTTCGAAGATCGTTGTCATGTAAACGGACCACCAATAACGTTTTTCATTTTCACCAAAAAAATCTGAGCCTTCTTAAAGTGAACCAAACAAATATGTGAAAGACATTGGGTTCATTCTAACTTAACTGGTAGGCATGGAATAGAGGGCTTTCGCTGAGAAATTATTCGTGAAATAGATTGAATTTCAAACCAGTGCAGATGTGATTTTGTGCACACACGTGGAAGCTGATTTACAGTCGAGGCTCACTGAGGATTGCTTTTGACAGACGTGCTTATTGGATCTATGCAGCGCATTTGCCTTCATGAATAAAAAATATCAGGCACGTGCATGAGGTTGTGCAAAATACTGTTTGGAATATATACTGGGTGATGAACAAACAACATCGACTCTGCTGTTTAGCATTGCGTCTGTATTTAAAGCGAGAAAGATAGAGATAAAGCGTAGTTTATTGATCCTCTTGGTGAAATCAGTTCTCTACATTGAACCCTTCCTACAGGCTCAGAGCGTTAAGCTGCCACAGAACGGCACCCCGGGAGCGGGTGTGGCCCAGAGTCTGCTCAGGGACGAACAGTACACTTTTGAACACAAGCTTTTCTTTTTCGGTAACTTCAATTTTACTTTTTCTTTCAGTGTCATTAATTCACATCCACCACTGGTTCTTTCCTTTATTGTGGAAATGAACATTTTCAATTTCCGCCTGTTTCTCCTCAGCCTGTCAGCAAGAAATCATCATTAGTTTGGAATAAACAACACTAAAAACTCTTAAAATGGTGATAATGCAAGGCACATTTAGTGATCACGAACACATGTTTGTCCTTTCTGTTGGGGTTCTTTTGTTTAATTTGAAGAGTTTATTTAATAAAACTCTTAGTGACAACATATTGGATCACACATGATAGCAGAACTGTCAAACCTTTTCACGGAAATTTTGTTAGATTTTTATAAACTGTAATCTCTGTACGGTTTGTTGTGGTAACTTTTTAAGGATTTAATTACTCGATAAAATTATCAAACGGCAAAATCTGTCTCAGAATATCACAACAATATTGCACTGTCATTTTGAATTTCCGAGTTTGCTATAAGGGTTACAGTAAGCGCAGAACACTAATGCTATATTCCTATAGGTTTTTCCTATAATTCAAATTTAATTGTATTGTTTAAAACTATTTTTGGTGGTGTGTCAAACTCAGAAGTTATTAACACTATGTAAAAGAGCAAATTTGTAAATTAAATTATATTTATAAACTGAAATGATGCAAAACCAGGTGAAATACAGTGTCAGATTTCCCTTATGGTCTTGGTTGTTCTCATGAATGGATGTCCTGTTAATAAAACACATATTCATTCAACACTTTTGATTAATGGATGTTGGTTAAAGATGAAAAATGACAAGAAAATCAGTAAAATTTGTGCTCAAGAAGGTCAGTCAAGCCTATTTTAAACATTTACAAAGATGCATGAGTGGGGATGAATATGAAGTCGAGTGAGTCACTCTGTGTGTGTGTGTGTGTGTGTGTGTGTGTGTGTGTGTGTGTGTGTGTGTGTGTGTGTGTGTGTGTGTGTGTGTGTGTGTGTCTTGCATTGGTCAAAGGTGGCGGGAGATGAAATGCCTGCCTCTCTGCTGACCCCACTCCCATCCGTCATGGTAGGTAAACAGCCCTCTGACACACGCTGACACTCCGCCAGGACCCCCATCGCCCCCATGTGCCAAGTTACGGGTGGGCTTCTGTGGATAGAGAAATCAAGGACACACACACACACACACACACACACACACACACACACACACACAGAAGCTTACGTATATTCAGAGAATCAGGAAAAGTAGTGCAAATTTGTTTCTAACTTTGGTCGCTGGTACACACACACACGCAAGCATGCAAAGTAACACACACACACACACACACACACACACTTCCTCCACATCGTGGGGTCAGTGTGAGAGTGTGTATGTGTGTGTGAGAGGTTCCTGGCAGTTTGTTGTCACATTCATGACACCAGTGACGGGGTCTTCCACCACCTGGTTTAGATTAACACCTGATGCCAGATGTATTCTTTTCTGCAGGGGCGACAGTAGCTCAGTTGGTAGAGCGGGTCGTCTTATAACCGGAAGGTTGGCGGTTCGATCCCCGCTCCCGCAGGCGTAAAACTGGCGTTGTGTCCTTGGGCAAGACACTTCACCCACCTTGCCTAGTATGAAAGTTGTGAGAGTGAATGGTTGGTGGTGGTCGGAGGGGCCGATGGCGCAGATTGGCAGCCTCGCTTCCGTCAGTCTGCCCCAGGGCAGCTGTGGCTACAATAGTAGCTTACCACCACTGAGTATGGTGTGAAAGGGTGATGTGATATTGCAGTGTGAAGCGCTTTGGGCTCTGTCATGCAGGGTAAAAAGCGCTATACAAGTGTAGTCCATTTACCATTTACCATTTACACACACTCAAACACACACAGCCGGTGCACCCTGCGGACTGGTGGCAGTGGAGAAGGTCGAGATCCGGGCCGTGACATGCATGATTGAATGAGCGAAGCATCTGCTCTCTTTCTCGGCCCCCTTTTTCTGTAAAAACAAAGGCTGATTTGCGGATCGGCCTGCAGTTCATGCCTCATGAGAAGCTCAATGTGCCGGAGACCTTACACACCTTGTAAATGCTTCCAGTGCTTGGCTCAAAATGTCAACACATCAGTGATGGATGGAGGGAATTAAAGTTTTGTAGACACGACAGTGAGAAAATAATCCCTTCTATCGGAGGGTTTATTTGTGTAAAAGATTTGTGTAACTGGTCTGAGTGGGGGAAAAATGTACAGCTGGATTGGTTTGACAAGGCCAGTTTTACTTAAAGGTCCAAGAGAACTTCTGAGGTTTAATATCTTTAATGCCTTTAACCCTCACTGAAGTCCCTTCTCGGGGGCTACTTTCAAACCCTTTATCTGAACTACTTTTCCAAACATCATGACTCATTAAAAACAGTAGAGATAAATTCTGAATGACCTGAACTGATTCTGTTAACCCCAAATTCGTCAATTTACTCTTGAAGTAAAGGAGGAAATTTGCTCGCCGACCTCGACGTGGCTTTACAGACCCTGATGTACTATTTTCCTTAATATTATGTGGTATTATTATCAAAAAAGTACCTTAAATGTGGCAGGATGGCTGAATTGGACGTATCAGCTAGCACTGACAGTTTTTTTCTTGATACATAAAGTGTTGTGCACTTCCCAAATGTTCTCAAAATGTATAAATCCTACAAAAGCAGCATTTATGTCAAAAGTTTGCAAAACTGTTTCATCACGTATTCAGTCACTGTCATTAATTCACCACAGTCCGTATTAAAGAAACAGAAAGAAATACTCAAGTTACCAAATATGGCCGCTCGCCCACTATAAGGCGAAGGACTTCATGTCCATCTGTCGATGAGGATCGATTTAAATGATGGAAAGATCTTAGCGAACGTACCTGGAGGTGAAATTGTTTTACCAGCTGCAGTTTTTTTTAAGGTAAAGAATGAACTCTGAGAGTCTTCACTGTTTTCATAGCAGCTTGAAAACCAATCCAGAAAAACCATTTCCTGGTACTTCAATACTGCAATGAAGGGAAACAGATGGAAAAAGACCGATCCAACAGGGAAATCATGACAAACCAATTTTTAAAAAACAGAACACAAATGCTTTGCAAATTTAGCCAAGAATAGTAGAAATACTAACTCTTGAATATCGAGAAATGTTGCTGTATTTGAGAAAGACGGCTGTAAAATGGGAGGAAATTGTCATCAAAAGGGCAGAAAAAACTCCACAAGACTGAGGATCCCTGGGAGATAAAGTAGTCCAGCAATTACAATATGGATGCAATTTTAAAGAAGTGTGGTTGGAGGGAAAACCTCGATCCTCCCTCTAATCTACACTATACATGCGTTTACAGGCATTTATTCCTCTAAATCTGAATAAAGCCTAATTCTTCTCTAAAATGACTATGTAAAAGCCTGAAAACTTTATTCATAATTACATTTAAATCTGAATGGACCGGTGGGTTTACTCTCCTTTGGAAGCGGAATTCTATACTAATTAAGCGCAACTTCATTCTGGTCGTTCTGCTCATGCTCCGTCGTGTTGACGCAATTTTCCAAGATGGCAGCCCACAGTCAGCGTTTAGACTCGTATGGAGACAATTTATTTAACGGCAGTTCTAGAAGAATTGGATATAATAAAACGAGCGGGCTGACAAGTGCTCAATAACACGGACATTTTCAAAGCTGTAGCATCAAAGTTAATCGAGAAGGAAAGAAGAGAAAAACGCTGTTTACTTCCTGTAGACACAAGTACGTCACGGCCAATCAGAATGCTTCACAGCCCCCAGCATTAAAGGGATACTTCAACATTTTGGCAAAATGGCCCATTTAGCGCAATTCCTTAGTCATTTCGAACAGCATACTTATCTTTTTTTGTGCGGGCGAGCTCTTGTTTATCCAGAGGTGAGTCGGGGAAGGTTTTCGGGATGGACACAATGGAAGTGAATGGTATTTTTGTTCCCCCTCGTCAAACTCATCAAATACGAGGGTGGACCCAAAAGTTCCCGGACTGTGGTTATAACTTTTTATTTTTTAATCTTCGCAATTATTTGAAACTGTCACCTTCAAAATACTCTCCTTTGGCTTGAATACAACCCTGCACCCGAGATTTTCACTGTTCAGAAGAGTCGCCATGACCGTGCGTAACTGTGCCGGAAAGATAGAACTTCGATTTTCCCTCCCCCGCCTGTATGCCTGTCTTACCTTTCCGCTGCCGCTCCAGTTTCATCTTTGACAATGAAAAGCAGTCGCCTGGGGCCAGATCAGGTGAATATGGCGGTGGGGAGGCTGGCTGGTCACGGTTTTAGTCCAAAAATATGCTTTACGCACAACATTTGGTGCTATTTCTGTGCGTAACGGGGCGTCCTGTGGTCTGCTGTCTGCTATGATGCGGCCATTTCCGGGTGCCTTCGTCTCACCGCTTCTAATAACCGCCTGAGGATTATCTCTCTGGATCTCTACAATACTCCCATCAGTTCTGCAATGTCATCAAAAGTCCTGCGTGGATCTACCAGGACGTCTTCTTCAGTTTTTGTGACGTTTTCCTCTGTTCTGGAAGTGGATTGTTGTCCTCTGCGTGCCTGGTCTTCGTGATGTAATCTGATTACTCTTAAAGGGCCCAAACCACTCAGACACCCTAAGAATCCTTCTTAAAGAATGTCTGCAACATGGTGAGTGTTTCTGCCGCTGTTTTCCCAATAAAAAACAAAATGTTTTGACAGAGTGCATATCCGTGTGTTACGGGTCCCAGGATTGGTGACCACGACAACAAAAAGAAATGTGTTTTCTGTGAAATGAAGAAAGAGAATGAGCGAAAGAACCACAGATGCACTCGTGTCGTTCCCAAAACACGTCTTATTCAAACAATAAACAAATATACAATTCACATTAAGTGCCTTTTCTTTCTGTCCAGATCAACATAACTATAAAAGTCTCAATAAAGTCATATTTAATCTATATGCATTCAGTTATTCAAAACTCTTCTTATGGCTTCAGTTTCTGTATCTACAAATAAATTTAGACTTAGCACAATGGAATATAAATATCTAAATTAAATAAACATGTCTATCTGCAGCAAAATCTTCAAAAAACAACACAAAACATATCTTAAATCTCAATAAACATATAAATCATTCTTATTTCTACACAAACAAAGCAATAAGGGTTGATTAAACAAATAAATTTGAGTCAAAGAGTCCTCTTCTGTCAATTTGGAGCTATTAAGTGCAAACAAATACATTTCTGAAGAAAATACACATCTGGCATGAAGACACACGAAATCTCGCGATAAGACACCCAACTCTCGCGAGACTTCCGGCGCAGCGCGGCTCTATAAACCCACGTGAAAAGTCATATCAAACGGCCATCAAACAACATAAAATGGCTTTCCATTACTTGAAGAAGTCATACGAAGCTTAAGGCTTCCATTTACAGTAAGTTTAATCAGTGACTGACCTGTGAAATGAAGAAAGAGAATGAGCGAAAGAACCACAGATGCACTCGTGTCGTTCCCAAAACACGTCTGAGGCTGAGACCGGAAGTCCGTCCCCAGAGCGCATCGGGGCGGGCACAGCGGCAAAGGTTCCGCATTCCATCTCTCAATTACTAACCCACAACTTCACAGGAACATCTTTTATAAACATAAAACACTTGTGTTTCATCACACTAGATTTTTAAACTATAAATAATAATACTTTGACACCATACCATTTGGTTATAACATTCATAATAAAACATTATCAAAATGTGGTTGCACATTTGGGTGCACCACACGTGGATATCCGCCATCTTGAAAAATCGAAGAGCGGGGTGTCACTCTGTCAACATAAACAATGACTGTCAGCTGACCGCATCACGGGGGAAGACCAAACCTGGCACAGTTATGCATGAGGCTATCCTGTAGCGACATCTAGCGGCCAAAGTTGGAAATTCATTGTATTTTTTTATTAATAGAATCAGTCCGGAAACTTTTGGGTCCCCCCTCGTACACAATACAACAACCCCAAAACACTTTGGTGGACACATTATAATCCGCACATTCACTACGCTGTGAAATATTAATGCAAAATTACGAGATTGAGTCGTTTATGTGAAGATTGCTAAGACGGAACTACTTACTAAACATGGCATCTGGGCGTAGTGATTTAAAAAGAAAAAGTAGTTCCCAGTATTTGCTTCAATGTCGTAACGCTACAATATTATTTGTTGGTGTTCCACAGCATAGTGAATGTGCGGATTATAACGTGTCCACTAAAGTGTTTTGGGGTTGTTGGATGGTGTATTTGATGAGTTTGACGAGGGGAAGCAAATGTACCATCCACTTCCATTATGTCCGCCGCGAAGCCCTCCTCGACTCACCTCTGAATAAACAACAGCTCGCCCTCACAAAAACAGTAAGTATACTGTTTGAAATGACTAAGGAATTGCACTAAATGGGCCAATTTGCCAAAATGTTGAAGTATCCCTTTAAAGAATCTTTCATTTTGATCTTTCATTTTTCCCAGGAAAATATGAAGCTCAAGAATAATCTCAAGAATTGCTTAATTCAGAATAAGCCAATTCCGAATTAAAAACAGCCATGTAACCATGCTGTTTGTCGCAAAACATAACAAAACATTCGGATGGACAAAACGCTGAATGTAAGAGATTCACTATTTGATGTGATTTCCCAAAAGTGAATCTATCATGTCTTGCTTGGTAGATATTTAGTCAAGCCAAGGGGTAAAACCACACAGTGTTTGTGTACTATGAGAATTTTGATGTGATCAGTCGTTACATTTTTGATCAATTTTCACCTATCTCATTCTTCTTCACAAGTATTTAATGACCAGTTCTGTAATTGTAATCTATTAAATATGAATATGTAAAACTTACAAAACATGGGATTAAAATTAAGTTTTAAAAACATGCACATCATTGTTTTTTTTTTTTTGCTTTAAATTGTGAAATTGTGTTTCTAAAAAAAACTGGCAAATTATTCAAACTGGATTCGTCCAAGTTTTGGAGGATTTTTCACATTTGAAAAAAAACAAAAAACCAAATAAACAAATAGCAAAGCACTTCGTTGGGTCTCTGCTTCACCGCAGCTGATCTCTGCATATTTACAGCGACGTGTCCTGCACACACCAAACAATGGGAGACCGTCATGTTTCATTCATACCTCCCGCATTTGCATGTGCTGCTGACGGAAGAGACATACTCAAATGAAGACTGCAGGGGACACGGATAAACTGGTTCGTGTGTGTGTGTGTGTGTGTGTGTGTGTGTGTGTGTGTGTGTGTGTGTGTTCCCGTCATCTGTCAGCCAGGCTGGATTTGTTGCACTGACACCACAACGACCCGACACACACATGAGGAAACAGAAAAGCAATGAAATTCAGAGTGACAACCCAAAACAGAACATTTAACCAACTGGGACTTTATTTTATTTTATTTTTAATTTTTTTGTACTTTGAGTGATGCTTTTGCCAGATTTTTAAAAGTTGGAGACCGTCTTCCTGGATGTCCTCCACACGTCTTGTCAGTGGCGTCGGTAATGGAGGAAACAGAAAAACAAATGACCAACATCCATCTCGGCTAACAGTCTGCAGACGACACATAACTCAGAGGGAAAACTGCTTCCATCCACTGTTCTCCACAGAGAAGATAGTGTAATCGCAAGTGTTTTCTTTCAAAATTAATGAGCAATATATTATGCTTTCAACGCAACTTTTTCCTACAGTTAAGATGAGATGAAACTTTAATGATCCCTCTGGGGAAACTGGGTCATTGCTGAAGCAAGAGGAGGGTTATATTGTCCGTGAGAGAACAAATACGCCAGAACAGTGAATTATAGCACATATTGTTTTTTCTCAGGAGTGCTTACTCGGTTTGAGGAGGTGGTGGAGGTGGAGGGATCAGGGCCACAGCAGTACAACCTGATCCCACAGATAGTCACTCAGCTGAGGCCGGAGCCGTTCGATGCCCCCCTGCCACAGTTTTCACACCAGCTCCGACGCCTCAGTCGTTACCAAGCCGCTGATCCCGTTTAAACTCACCCCCTCCGTCTTTCATCCACTCCGCATCAAACCCTCCTTTCATGGCTACTTCCAGTGCAGCCTAGGATCAAGCCAGCTAAGCTCCAAAATCTGTTTTAATGTAATTAAATTATGAGTCTGATGAGAATAAATTAGCTATCGGTGTTATACTACCAGAGAAAAATGACTTAATTACATCCAAGATAGATGCTGTTTTGAATTTGCTGCTTTCTAATAATTAAGACAAAGTGATGTCGTGTTCCAGTTGGCTCAGATTTCAGAAGTGTGGTTTGGGATTCTATCCTGGGGGAAAATTTGAGGCAGTTATGAGGACCATATGTCTGATCTCATGACGGCTGTATGACAGAAGGCTTGATATAGTGCGAGCATGTGTGGAAGCTGGTGACCTGTCCAGGGTGAACCCTGCCTTTACCCATCAGGCCTCGGTACAGGACAGAGCGGGATCGATTTGTTAAACTTCTGTGTTACATTAATTGAAATCATAGTAAAGATGTTGCATTTTGGACGTTTGTTTACCTCACAATGGTGTTCAGAGTCACGGAAAACCGAACTGTTAGAGCTGAGGTGAACTCCTCACAGGGTCTGCAGATGTGGAGAGCCATTTTAAGACAGTTTAAAGGATTGAATGTTCACCATGTGCTGTTGTCTATGTGCGTGCAGTGAAGGCTGCACTACAGAAAACACAGAACTCACTGGTGGAAATGCATGTATTGTTTTCATTGTTTCTGGCATACCTGTGTGTACAGTGATCATTTTCAACAAACTGTCGTCTGAACATGTAATTTTCCGAACCTGATTAAACGTTTGAAAGGTTTATGTAATGCAGTGGTCTGTGAGTGTAGTCTTAGTTTAATGTGTGAAATAGATTTTAAAAAGTTTCCTGGTCTTCTGGTGTTAAATGTCTTGTAGTTTGTCTCTTTTCAATATTCTTCATCCTCGTTCAGCTGTCTTGTTGCTTATTGTTTTGTTCATTTGGTCCTGTTAAATTCCAGTTTGTCCCCTCAATACGCTTTCCTCAGATTTTTTTTTCTGTATTTTGAAACCATTTTTTGTAACCATTTAAAACATCTTTTTTTTTTTTTTTTTTTTTTTTTTTGAATTCATCACCATCAAAGCTTTGAATGTGTGTGGATGCCTCGGTTCTTTCCCCACAACCCCAACAGGTTCGAGTTTCATGGAAAGGTGGTCACATGAGGAATGAGTGTCAATAATAGCTTTTATTTCAGTCCCAACCACAGAAAGTGCCTTTGTTATCGGAAACTCAACTCTGCAGTGAGAGAGTCCAGGTGTTGAACTGACCTGCTTACAGTCCAGATCAGTTGATACGTGAAAAAAGAAAACTGACTCGACAAAGGAGAGCTGAAAATCCGCGATCGGGCAACAACCGGATCCTTATTTTTTGGTGAACTGTGAAAACTTTTCTGATTCGTGTTTCTGGGGCATCTCAGTACAAACGGGAGATTGTGTTATGGTGGAGTCACCTTTCTATGCACATTCACCGAATTACTGCAATCCAGAGCAGGATTAGATATGAAACCTGTGGTTCAAAACTGGCTCATAAGAGGATTCAGTCTGGTCCATCACACCATCGAGAAATTCTGAACATG